>NC_073693.1:312225096-312359406 GCF_029784155.1 Uranotaenia lowii
GATCATTACCTAATAGTTTTTTCTAAAACAGGACCAATATAATTTAGACAAACACGACAAAACTATTTTTCCTTCTTTAATGGTGATAAAATATAGCCGCAAAATTAAAAAAAAAAATACTCAAAAATTACAAAAAAATAAAAATTTCAAAAAATTTCAAGAAATGATAAAAAAACTGAAAATGATACAAAATATTATTAAGCCATAAAATGACAAAAATGACAAAAATGACAAAAATGACAAAAATGACAAAAATGACAAAAATGACAAAAATGACAAAAATGACAAAAATGACAAAAATGACAAAAATGACAAAAATGACAAAAATGACAAAAATGACAAAAATGACAAAAATGACAAAAATGACAAAAATGACAAAAATGACAAAAATGACAAAAATGACAAAAATGACAAAAATGACAAAAATGACAAAAATGACAAAAATGACAAAAATGACAAAAATGACAAAAATGACAAAAATGACAAAAATGACAAAAATGACAAAAATGACAAAAATGACAAAAATGACAAAAATGACAAAAATGACAAAAATGACAAAAATGACAAAAATGACAAAAATGACAAAAATGACAAAAATGACAAAAATGACAAAAATGACAAAAATGACAAAAATGACAAAAATGACAAAAATGACAAAAATGACAAAAATGACAAAAATGACAAAAATGACAAAAATGACAAAAATGACAAAAATGACAAAAATGACAAAAATGACAAAAATGACAAAAATGACAAAAATGACAAAAATGACAAAAATGACAAAAATGACAAAAATGACAAAAATGACAAAAATGACAAAAATGACAAAAATGACAAAAATGACAAAAATGACAAAAATGACAAAAATGACAAAAATGACAAAAATGACAAAAATGACAAAAATGACAAAAATGACAAAAATGACAAAAATGACAAAAATGACAAAAATGACAAAAATGACAAAAATGACAAAAATGACAAAAATGACAAAAATGACAAAAATGACAAAAATGACAAAAATGACAAAAATGACAAAAATGAAAAAAATGACAAAAATGACAAAAATGACAAAAATGACAAAAATGACAAAAATGACAAAAATGACAAAAATGACAAAAATGACAAAAATGACAAAAATGACAAAAATGACAAAAATGACAAAAATGACAAAAATGACAAAAATGACAAAAATGACAAAAATGACAAAAATGACAAAAATGACAAAAATGACAAAAATGACAAAAATGACAAAAATGACAAAAATGACAAAAATGACAAAAATGACAAAAATGACAAAAATGACAAAAATGACAAAAATGACAAAAATGACAAAAATGACAAAAATGACAAAAATGACAAAAATGACAAAAATGACAAAAATGACAAAAATGACAAAAATGACAAAAATGACAAAAATGACAAAAATGACAAAAATGACAAAAATGACAAAAATGACAAAAATGACAAAAATGACAAAAATGACAAAAATGACAAAAATGACAAAAATGACAAAAATGACAAAAATGACAAAAATGACAAAAATGACAAAAATGACAAAAATGACAAAAATGACAAAAATGACAAAAATGACAAAAATGACAAAAATGACAAAAATGACAAAAATGACAAAAATGACAAAAATGACAAAAATGACAAAAATGACAAAAATGACAAAAATGACAAAAATGACAAAAATGACAAAAATGACAAAAATGACAAAAATGACAAAAATGACAAAAATGACAAAAATGACAAAAATGACAAAAATGACAAAAATGACAAAAATGACAAAAATGACAAAAATGACAAAAATGACAAAAATGACAAAAATGACAAAAATGACAAAAATGACAAAAATGACAAAAATGACAAAAATGACAAAAATGACAAAAATGACAAAAATGACAAAAATGACAAAAATGACAAAAATGACAAAAATGACAAAAATGACAAAAATGACAGAAATGACAAAAATGACAAAAATGACAAAAATGACAAAAATGACAAAAATGACAAAAATGACAAAAATGACAAAAATGACAAAAATGACAAAAATGACAAAAATGACAAAAATGACAAAAATGACAAAAATGACAAAAATTACAAAAATTACAAAAATGACAAAAATGACAAAAATGACAAAAATGACATAAATGACAGAAATGACAAAAATGACAAACATGATAAAAATGATAAAAATTACAAAAAGGAGAAGCCCGGTATTTGTAAAACGTTCCTATGCATCTTTATTGGACCTACTCCCGATGGCAGCAATAGCAAATTTTTGAAGGAAGAGCTATTGAACGAGTGTTTATATTTTGATGAGACTTGGAATAATCCATAGCAAATACAAAATTACTTTTTATTAATCGTAAACCTCGAAAAACGAGAAATAATTTTTAAAAAAATTTGCCAAAATAGTAAAATAAATGTGATAAACTATTCACGCTGGAATAATTTTCATCAAACTTGCTTAAAAATTAAATGCTTTAATAAATGAAAAAACAAAGGAGCGAGTTATGAAATAGTGCTTAAACTGGAATTGATGGATATAAATATTTCAGCTTACTTCTAGTTTCATTAAGAAAAAGAAAAAAACTGAAATGCTGAGCGAGTCGTAAGGACAGCTTAACCATGTTCAAATTTTCAAGCGTGTTGAGAGAATAGCTTTAAATTGGAAGGCGAGTTCAGAGTGCAGCTTGAAATTAGAAAGCGAGTTGAGAAAATAGCATGAACATATTGATTGAGACGTTATGCGAGTTGAAAGGACATCAGGGAAATATCGAGAGAAAGCCATTAAAGAGACAGCTTGAAATTGAAAAGGCGAGCTGTACGGACAGCCTAAACATACCGATAGAATTTCAAGCGTGTTGAGTGAAAAACTTGAAATTGAAAAGCGAGAGGACAGCCTAAACATTTCGATAGAAATTCATGCGAGTTGAGAGGACATCTTGAAATCAGCAAGGCGAACAAAGAGGACAGTCTGAACAAATCGATAGATATTTCAAGTGGGTTGAGAGGACAGCTTGAAATTGAAATGGTGAGTTGAGTGGATAGCCTTAACAAATCAAAAGAAATTTAAAACGAGCTGAGAGGACAGCATGGAATTGGTAGGTGAGTTGAAAAGACAGTCTGATCATATTTAAAAAAAATTCACGCGAGTTATATGACAAATTGGAATTGAAAGGCGAGTTGAGAGGACAGCCTGAACATATCCATAGAAATTTCATGTTAGTTGAGAAGACAGCTTGAAATTGAAATGGCGAGTTGGGAGGACAGCCTGAACATATCTATTGAAATTTAAGGCGAGTTGAGAGGACAGCATGGAATGGAAAAGGTGAATTGAGAGGGCAGCTTGAACATATTGATTGAAATTTCAAGCAACTTGAGAAGACAGCTTGAAATTGAAAAGGTGAGTTTAGAGGACAGCCTGAAGATATCGATAAAAACTTCAAGCGAGTGCGGAGGACAGCTTGAAATTGGAAAGTAGAGCTTAGAGGGCAGTCTGAACAAATCGATATAAATTTCAAGCGAGTTGAGAGGACAGCTTGAAATTGAAAAACGAGATTACAACCTGGGTATATCGATAGAAATTTAATGCGTGTTGAGAGGACAGCTTGAATTTAGAAAGGCGAGTTGAGATGACATCCTCAAAAAATCAAAAGAAATTTCAAACGAGCTGTGAGGACAGCTTGAAGTTGGATGCGAGTTAAGAAGACAGCCTGAACATACAAATAAAGAATTCAAGCAAGTTTAAAGGACAGCTGCGAATCGAAAGGTGAGTTGAGGGGACAGCCTGAACATATCGATTAAAATTTCAAGTGGATTGAGAGAACAGTTTGAAATTGGAAATGTGAGTTGAGAGAATAGTCTGATCATACTGATAGAAATTTAAAGCGAGTTGAGAAGACAGCTTGAAATTGAAAAGCAAGCAAAAAAGACAGGCTGAACAGCGGATTGATCATCAAGCATCATCAAGCATGAGAGGGCATCTTTAGATAAGACAGTAATTCAAAGCGAGTTCAGAAGACAGATTGAAATTTAAAAAAGTAAGTCAAATTTAGGTTGATTGAGAGAACAGCTTGAAATTAGATTCAACTATGAAGCGAATTGAGAGGACAGGTTGAAATTAAGAAATTATGTTGAGGGAATAGCTTTCGTATCAGATCAAATAGATAATCAACCGGATTGAGGAAACAGATTGAGAAAAAAGTGAACAGTGAGACAAGTCTAGAGAAAACCCTTAAATTCAAGTTGAAAAAAAGGGTTTTTTTAGTGTAAAATATGAAGATAAATAGAATAGAAATGAATTATACGAATAAATAATCAAACGAATTGCGAGGGTACTTTGAGATCTGAGTAATCAGGGATGAAAGTCGAGGAACTGCTAGGATTTATTGTTTTGAATTCCGAGTTGAGAACAATAATATCTTTGATAATTCCAGTAAAGATCAGCATAACTTACTAAATGCTGTTTTCTGCTTATGAATTCGAATTCATACAAAAATGTAACAAACTTGAGAGAAAAAGCACAGAAAAGAGGGTTTGTACTCAATTCATATCGTTAACGTTATGAAGAGGATAATTTTGACCGAAATGCACAATTCTATTTCCAGAAAATTTCCAAGAAATCATGACAGGGTCAACTACTACTTATGAAGTGAAAGATACATATAATGTTATATGAACCTCCACACATAAGTAGTTCAAGCGTCCAATGCAATAACAATACATAAATTTTGATTTTTAATTTCTTTAATATAAAGTTGTCGGATTGCATGATTTTATCCGGGTTTGCCCGGCCCAGCCTGGTTATCTGGATTTCATTCAAAAAAGCCCTGGTTTGTTCACTCTATTTGGCAAACTAAACAAAAAAATACAAATTTTGTTGATATTTTTTTTAAATTTATGCCACCACAACGAATTTTTTTTGCAGTTTTGCAAATATAATCATTAAAACTTTTATCCAAGCCTAGAATACAATTTAAAATCTGTCGACAAGTTTTGACGAAAAAATTAGTTTTTTTACTTTTGTTGAGTTATTTCTGGGTTTTGACAAAATTTACGCGGATATTGCCCCGATTTTGCCAGGTTTTACACAAAATTTCCGGGATATGTACTGAAATCTTTTTTAATCTAAATGTGGTTTATTTAAACCAAGGATAAGGATTTGACTACAAGTGAAGTGTAATGCATGTACAAAAAAAGAGGAAATACGATCTGAGTTAATCTAACTATAAGCTGTCAACTTTTGACTCTTCATGAGTCTTATGAATCTCTCGCTGCTACATGTCCTACATCGGATGCACCAAGCAAAAACGCACGCAACATACAACGAACGAATTTATGACTGGTTTCCAACATTATCAGATCAAATATCGGAAGATTAATATAGCATAGAAACTGAAAATGTTGGAGCCGTTTTTTAATGTAATATAATTAGTACCACTATTGTTTAGTTTTTTTTTAAAGTTGTCTACTTCATTATTTTCAAACTATCGTTAAATACATTTTTTTTAATATTCAGTCTCTTCTTATCGATCTTGATAACAAGAATATCAAATGTTATTCATTAGGCGTTTCTGATTCCGAAAGCAGCCAAATTTATCAGCCACTATCAATGCTAATGTGGAAGACAATGAATGCATTAAGATGCGAGATCAAAATTGACAGGAAACTGCTGCCGAAAGATGACAGGCAGGCAGGCAGGCAGAGCAGAATCACGTTTGATTTCCTGTGTCAATATCTAGCAGCTAAAATGCTTATTTTCTACCCATTAGCAGTGATCCAACAATGATGGCAAATATATTCGAATGACTCGCAGCTCCCAGACAACACTGATATCAGTTTTCCTTTCGAAGGAAACCCTCACACAAACATTCAGTGCCAAATGGCTCCGTACTAAATAGATGGCTGAATAAAATTACAATAACATTCCGTTATCGAGTCGAAATATGTAGTACCTACTAGACTAGCTCTAGAAGACGGCGGCGAAGGAAGAATTTTCCTGACACGAGGACCCGAAGGATCGAACGCAACAGTATGGTGAATTCTAGAAATGCCGAATCATTCCATCTAATGACGGTTTCATTGATGTCGATGTTCGGGACTAAACAGCAAAACGGAAGTCTATCGATGATAGCGGAAGCAGGTCCCTTGCTTGCTCCCTGAGCTTGGATATTGACTTGGAACAGTAGAGTGTGTCAAAAAGGAAACCTTTCGATCTTAAAAATGAGACCGAGGTACGCGAGTTTTAGTTTAAATTTTGTTTTTGGTAAATAATAAATTAAAAAAAGACATACACCGTCTTAGCCGATTTAGGTTTTACAGACTGAATAAATGACGTGGAAAAAAGTCGCTCTGTTTTTTAATCTTTCTTCTCAAACCAAGACCGTTTTAATGGATAACTCCCTCCTCCCCCCTCCCTCCCCTTTATAAGATTTTTTACAAATGATATTTCCATTTCAATAAATAAATATAAATGGCATTTAACAACATGTGTTTACACACATGTCAGGAAATTTGAGAATTTGCTACAGCTTTTTACACAACTCTAAAATAAACTACTAAAAATTTTAAATTAAGTTTTTAAATACATTATCAACTATTTCCATGACCGCAAATAATTTTGACTTTTGCGAATGAAATATTAATAGAAGTTGTAAATTTGTAAATACAATATTTAATAAGAAGTTTTCTTCAACTTATTCATTGATATCAGAAATAATTGTGATGATGTTCATTCAAGTTAAACTAAGCTAATGTCAGAAATATTCGTAATATTATCTATTCAAATGTTTTAAAAACTTTTTTAAACTATGTACAACATAGATTTTTCATCATCATCGTCACCACAGTATTATTCCTCAACTGAACAAAATATTAAAAACAAATTCAGAAGAAGTATTTTTATTTCATACAGATTTGTTATTTCACTAATTATCAATGATTGATTTCACTAACTCTGATTCGTTTTTAAACTGATAAACTTTAAACTACCATGACAAGAGGTGATAGACAAAATCTGACAAATGATTTGAGTTCAGGACGCAAATATTAACAAAATCCATCATTTAAACAAAGGCACTAAAATGCTATTCCCTTGAATTATAAATAAGATCAAGAATGGTTACACGTTTCAATGGAACCAATTTCGTGCTTAAATATATTTTGTTTCAAATTTTAGATAAATTTATCGAGTTTCATAGCCAAACTATTTAAATTTTTTAAAAATTATCGATTAGTTTGTCGTTATTTTTCATTTATTTAGTTTTTATTAAGTTTTTTGTTTGAAAGTCTTGGAAGTCTTTCAATTTAAATTTTCAATAAAAAAAATCTTAGTTTCGACCTTTTGACCTTCCAGCATTTAAAATGACAGCGAAAAAATATTCACAACTTGATGTTTGGAACTATAAAATCTGGGCTTCTTTATTATTTTGAGTCAATTTTTTTAATCGATCATGATGAACAGTTCGGATCTTGATTTGAAGTAACAACTTTTTAGCTAAATTTTGATGCGCAATGTTAACTAAATTAGTATTTGCTTTGTGATTTTAATATTTACAACCAAACATGATATTCCTTATTTTTATGAGTATATTAGAACGATCTCATTGATCATTCATAAACTCTCCAATTTCCTTACCTGCCCTTTGTTAGAGGTAAGTTTCAACGATGAATTGAACATTTTGTATTTTAATTATTTTGAGCTTTTATTGTTAATAACAAAACTGAATTTTTCAAGCCTTCTATTTTGATTACTAGGTAGTGAAATTTGAATAGAATAAAATATTTAAAGTTTGACATCACTGGTACTCTTGATATTAAGTTAAATATTTTTTTATCAAATTCAATTTATCCATCAAATTTGTGTTTTGAAAGAATTCCTTTATGATTAAAATTGATTGTTGTTTTGTTTTAATCGAGAGTTATAATTTAAATAAGTGATAAATACTTTTTCAAGTTCAAGATATAACAGCGGAGTTTTTCAACCAACCTTTTCATTTTAAATGAAAAAGAAATGTGAATTAAGATGATTAATATTTAATTATTTTTATCGATTCACTGAGAAATTTTCAATCATGGTAAATTATCGACTTGATCTGAAATTTATTGTAGAATTCTGAATAAATTTCTTTTTAAATATGGTATTGAAGAATTTAAAGCTGCAAATATCTGAATCAGTGCACAGATGTAAAATCTGTTTTTTCCACGAAATTTTTATTCACATTTATTACCTGGTGTTTCGAGAGTATCGATTTCAAATTTGTAAACTAACCTGCTTACAACATATTTTCAATCAAATTTCTAGTTCTGAATAAGGATCCTTATTTTGTATAATTTTCAAACGATTTTCCCATAAGATACATGGAATCGTATCAGAAAAAAATATCAAGGAAGATAATAAGAGAAATCAATTTCCTTATTCATTGTTCATTTTGGAATTTGTAGTATTTGTAGCTAAGTTTGAAATTTTATATCCCAATGCATGACCCTATTGGAATGAAGAAAAATAAATTATTATTTGATCAGGTTTGTATTTTATTCATTAATAGTTAGACACGAATACCCAAGGTGGTGAAGTGATAAAAAATATAAAAAATCATTAAGAGAAGCTAGCAAAATGGCAGGACCAAAACTAATTCTATGTTGGATAAATTCTTCAGAAAGAAACAACATCGCTAACTTATTATCAGTCTCATACAGTTTTCGTATAATAACTTGATTTTTCCCTTTGCTCCTTACTGAACTACAGATTTTCCTCATAATGACATGATTCCAAATCAAATCCAAAATAGGTTATCAACTTTGTGAGACTTATGTAAGAAAAACGTTCTCGTTTAGAGCAATGTTGCCAGAATTGTTTCTGTCTTTATCCGGACCGTACAATCCGGGCTATTTTATCTAAAAACCTGGCAAAATCCAGGCATTGGATTTCAAAATTATCGACCAAAATCCGGGCAAATTTGATCAGAACCTTAAAATTACTCACCGAAAATAAAGAAAAAAAAAATGAAAAAAAAACAATTTTTCCATTAAAGTTAATCAGCAGATTTTTTGTCGTATTTTTGGCTTTCAAAAAACCTTTCATGATTATTTTAATAAAACTAACTATAACTTTCGGAAATTTTCATTTTGGCGCATAAATTAAAATACTTGACAACAAAGTTTGTTAATTTTTGTTTTAATTTTAGATCAGGGCTTTTCCAATAAAATCCGGGGAACCGGGCCGGCCGAACTTTTCTAAAATTATATATTGAATATCCGGGCAAACCCAGATAAAACCGGGCAATCTGGCAACCTTAGTTTAGAATTAGTAGGTAGTTCAGATTGTCCGGATTTGTACGAGTTTCCCCGGTTTTTTAACGAAATTCACATGAAAAGTTCGGTCTGGCCCAGACTTTGCAGAAAACTGTTCGGTTTTATGGTTTGCTGATTTTTTGGGAATTAAATTAAAATCTCAAATCTCTCTTAAATTTTTATTTTTCGTCAAAAATGGTCTTGTAAAAGTTTCTGTCTATCTGTCTGTCTGTCTGTCCGTCTGTCTGTTTCCTATAGACTCAAACTAGTGAACCGATTTACGTAAAACTTGGCAGGTGGGGGTATTGAGGACAGGTGGTTCCTATTATGGTTCCTTCTCTCATGAATACACTATGGGGAAAGTGGTGGCCAAAGATCGGAAAATTTACTTGCTTTGAATGACGTGTATTGTATGTATACTATTAGATAGCCAGAGAATTCAAACCTAGATTCCCAAAATTTCAGCCGTCTGTGATGAAAACTCATTGCGCCACAGACATCAGACCTAGCAAGAGCCCGTGGCGTAGAGGACAGCCTTCAAGTCTTCTAAGCCAGGGGGTGTGAGATCGAATCCCGGTCACGGCATACATAGCACTGATTAGCTGATATAACTTCCCCTGCGGAAGAGAAAAATATTCATCGCCCAGAGTTCCTGGCGCCAAATAGCTCATCATTCCCTAAGTTTCGTTTCCCGATCATGTAATGATACCAAAAGCCCAATTTCGATTTTTTTGTAAATCATTCAATTGTCATTTGAAAATTCGAAAATATTTTTTATGAAGAGTTATGTAACTCAGTTAGTTTAAATTTTAGTTTCACTGTATTGGATTAATTCCATTCTTATTGGAGAAGAGTGTTTGATCTTTTGAAAATTTTATCTAAAGGGGAAATTTGGAGAAATTTCAGATGATCTTAAACGTATATTCTCTAATAAAATGTCTAGACTACATCGTTCACCAGAATATCCTTTTTTTAAAGAACTGCGATTTTTAAAATAAGATAAAGAACATTTTCGCTTTGAAAGTCTTTAAATCTATAACTTTTATTCATTTGCTTAAATTAATTCTTAAAAATGTTAAACTTTAATTCAATTATATTATGAAATTATTTTTTTAATTTTAATATCATATTAATTGGAATAGTTTTTTTTTTTGAAGAATTAATTTTCATATGTAGGCAGGTTTCAAATTTTGTTCCTCAATTTTCCAAGCTCAATGAATCTAGTATATTTCAACTAGAGATGTACCGAATAGTGGTATTCGGCGAACGGCCGAATACCAAATAGTGGCCTTTCCAACTATTCGGCCAAACGAATATTCGGCCGAATATTCGGTCGAATATTCTGTTAAGTTTTTCATTGAAATACAAAAGCGATCCACTAATTTTTCTTTTATTTCTTCCATCTTAATGCCCCTCATGTTTAAAAGTCGATTATTCCCAATCAGATGTATATAATACATCAGATCTTCTTTATGTAGAGGTCGCTTTGATTTTCAAAATGTTACCATTAGCTGAAAGAACATCAAACAATGCTCCTAAGACGTTTATCCAGTGAAATCTGGGACAAAACTTGTAAAAACAGGTTCCAAGCTATTTGAAATTGCTATTTTGATATCGAATTAGATGAATGTCGAATTTCAACTAGATGTCTCCCAAAATAGAAGCAAAAATGAACGATGATCTTTAACCTTAAGCATACCATACTTTTTTCCACACGTGTCCACACAGCCGGGTCTGGACGGTTTTTTTGAAAACTTGGAAATTACTTGAAATTTAAACTTTTCATTGAATCACAGCTGCAGTGTTAAAATCGTATTTAAGGATTAAACAATAATTGATGTTCATTTTTAAATTTACATTGCAAAATCGTTTTGAAACGCAAAATCAAAAAATTTTAAAAACGAAATTTGAGTTTTATAACTTGGTTTATTTGGATATTATTTGGATTATTTGGATAATCTGAATAAACCCGGGTAAAATCCAGAAAGTTAAAAAAAATTGGTATCCTGGTCAGATTTGACTTATCTCGAATTTTAAAATGGATATATGGGCAAGCCTGGATAAATCAAGAAAATTTGGAATAACGATAATCAACATATAAAGCTATCTACAGTGAAAGATACACGGATACATCTAAGATGATTTACTGAAACCTTTATTTTTTGATGAGTTTGTTGCTATTTCAACTTTACTTTTGCATATTTCATAATTTTCCAAAATCAGTTGAAAAATTTCAAAATTCTGTTATTGCATAAATTTTTAAAAATAAATATTCGGCCTATTCGGCCGAATACTTAGCTCAACTATTCGGTGTGCCGAATATTCGGCTTAACGGTTTTTAGGCGGTATTCGGCGCCGAATATTCGGCCGACCGAATATTCGGTACATCTCTAATTTCAACCATCGAGACCTTTTTTCACTGGGAGGAAAACATAACAAAAATTGAACACCATAGCAACTTATACTTTTGCACCCAGAAAAATTGAAGCAGGCTAAAAATTCTTGGTAGATATTGAAATTTCTATATATTTTTCTATGTGTCATTTGAACACGTGGAATAATTTTTGAATGCTAGCGCCCCATCACAACCAGTGTTTTATTCACTTACTAAGCAGTTAAGACACGAACCTTTGGTTGATGGAAATGTGGTGCAGAGTTATATCAGTTTATCAGTGTACATAGTACACTTTCGGTGGGTTGGTGGTTTTAGCATTTGTTAGATGCTAGCCATCATATCCTCGAAAGATGTACGCTTAGAGTTAAGAAAAAAGTAATCTCTTCGAGGAAACATCATGTTTCATTGAGATCCTGTATGTGTTTGTCAGGCGGCGGCAACGCTATTCAAACCGTATGGAGCACATCTTCCGGATTTCCCCTCTTTTTCCCCTCGTTTTGACAGATTTAAGCTTTTTTCTTCAGATTTAAGCTTTCGTCTCCTATCTTCTCAAGGTAAAAAAAAGCTTAAATCTGAGTAAAAAAAGCTT
Source organism: Uranotaenia lowii (assembly GCF_029784155.1). Classification (NCBI taxonomy): domain Eukaryota; kingdom Metazoa; phylum Arthropoda; class Insecta; order Diptera; family Culicidae; genus Uranotaenia; species Uranotaenia lowii. Next base: position 312,237,381 of record NC_073693.1, read on the forward strand.
AAAAACGAGATTCACGACCACTAATTTAAAAGATGTTGGTCACACGATACATAGACAAAACGTGTAACGTTGCCTCCCTCTGGTGTATGTGTAAGTTAAAAAAAAATTAAAAAAAAAAATTGGGAAAATTGTAGAAAAAATGCATTTCCAACAAATGCAATTTTCTCAACGAATAATGGTCCAATTTTTGAATGTAATACACCGTTGGAAAGGTAATTGTCTGAACTTAAAAATGGATTTGATTTAAAGGTTACACGGTTAAATTAAATTAGCAAAAAAGGGATTAATTGTTGAAAAAATGTATTTTTTAGCCTAAGTTGGGCCGAGCAGGGCCGAGCAGTCTCAAGAGACCATCATCACAGTTTAGTTTGGAATCTATACTATCTGAGGAACGTGATTTGTTGTTTTTTTGTCAGTTATGATTATCGATAATGCAAGCATAAACCAAAAAAATCTAAACTACTTATTGTTACTATTGTTGGTGTTATTAAACTACCTAAAGGAAAAGTGCCACTTTACATTTAGTCGAAAAAAATCTGAAAAGAATTGTTTGTGATAATATGGAACATAAGAGCATAGTGTTACTTTTTGATCCAAAAGAATCTCAAATAGTCAATGCAACAAAAGCATTTGAATTTATCAAGGCAAAATATAATATTGATCTTACCAAAGAATAATTTTGATCTTGATGAAGATGTAGAAAATGAATGGAATTGGTCGGGGGGTCAGATCTGGGCTTGGCGGGGGGGAAGGGGGGCGGGGGTTTCAGATAGTATCGACATCCCGAACAAATTTGCAGAAGACAGTAATCTGCTAGGACTACAATTGGCGGAGATATATTTTTGGCCACCAGTTTGCATGGATATGCCCCATAGTTGAATGGGGGGAAGGGTCTGCCAAACAAAAGACAATTGTTTGCATAACTCGAGAACCAATCAAGCAAATTGTGTCAAATTTGGCATAGGAAGGTGTTTGGGTAAGGGTAATTTTTTTACGAATAATAAGTACCCCTCCTTCCTTTCAGTGTGGAGAAAGGAAGGGGGGAGGGGAGCTACCTTAAATTTTTTCACATAACTCGAGAACTAATACAGATATTGGATCCAAATTTGACATGTGAAGGTATTGGAACACAAGCAATGTTTCTATGGTCATTTTGGACCCCACCCTTTTTTCAGTGGGGATAAACACAAGGAGGGGGGGGGCTTCTATTCATTTTTATTGCATAACTTGAGAACTATTCGAGCAAATGGAACCAAGTTTAGCTTGGAGGAGAATTTGGGTACGAGAAAGGTTGCTATGACTTTTTGACACCCTTCTCTACTTCTTGAGGAGAGATGGAAAGAAGGGAGGGGCTCCTTTACATTTTTCAGCATATTTGGAAAACTTATATATTATATGGTTCCCTCTGTTCTTCCAGTGGGAAAATCTATAGTGGGAGGGTGTACTCAAACAATTTTTTACATCACTCGAGAACTTATTCAACAAATGGAACCAAATTTTGCTTTGTAAGGTATTTGAGTAGTTACGAGGAATGTTTCTTCGAATATTTGGTAATACTGCCTCCTTCCAGTGGATGAAAGGAAGAAGATAAGCGGGCTCCGTTACAATTTTTCGCATAACTCGAGAACTATTCGAGCAAATGGAATCAAATTTGACATAGGTGAGAATTTGGATACGATCAATGGTTATATGAAATTTATGTCATTTAATTTAAAGTGCTGTTCAGTATTCAAATTTTTGTTTGTAAATTTACATTAAAAAAAATCACGTTCTACATCATGTTTGTTTGTAAATTTACATTAAAAAAAATCACGTTCTACATTATGTAATATAGAAGGTTAACAATTTCGGTGTTATTAAGGATTCAGATTTTTTTTTTTGCTGTGTGGAGCATCAAGTCGAAGTCGAAGTGCTTATCGATCAGCCGTTCGATGTTTGTTCATGAAACGATTCTGCTACACATCTGCTACACAATCTATTCTAATAAATATCATTCCATGCAGAAATCGTGTAAAACTTCAGCAAATTTTCCCGAATGAGAAAACGCATGGTTTTTTAAGGGCTACGTTGTTATAAAACAAGTTATACAACACATTTGACCGAATTTTACAAGAAATTAAATTTTACATGTAATGTAAAGCACAGCTTTTTTTCTGTACACCCTACAAATTGTTTTTTTTTTTACAAAACAAAACTATAGGCGAATTGAAATTCAAAAACAGTTTGAATTTGACACACCTTATTGGATAGCCATGCCGCGACATGCCTAGTGCCTCTTGATGCTGATGGAAGTTGGAAGTTGGGCGAATGGCGGGTGACACATTATTTCCAAACATGTGCTTAATACATAATTTAGATTTAAGGGTTTTCAGTCTGTGTCGTCGTCCATCGATGACATCTCGGATGGAAGTGGGGGAAAAGGGGACCTGAAAATTTCACTGCGAACAAGAAGTCAGCCCATTTGTGTGGAAATTAATGGCGTCGCACAGTGGGCCAGGAACCACACTTTTGCGGTCAAAATTGACTGCAGGCCAGAGGCTTCGTTGTAGCTCATCGATGTCTTCGACAAAGTTACTCGACTATATTTGCGCTATCTATTGATAGATTGGAATTAGTTCTATTTTTCTCCACAAGGTGGCGCCAAAATCTAACTTTTTACAGAATCAAGATACAGGCATGGTTTTTTCTACAAAGTTGTTCATTATACCTTTTACATTAACTTTGTAGAACATTGTTAAACTCTATGTTGTGTACTTACCTTGCAAAAATAATAATTTAAGAAAACCTTGCAAAAAATGGTTTTTTCACCTATTTTTGTGTTTAGCTAAACAATACCTCGAATTTCCACAGTGTTCGATTGGAATTGACTTAAATGAGATATTTTAGTGGAAAACTTATTTGTTTCGCAGATTTTTTTTGTCAAAATCACAAAAAATGGTTAAAATTATACATTTTTCAAATTGCAATAACTTGCTTGCGAGCAGTTTGGCGCACCTCATTTTTCGAGAAGTGACAGTTGTGATTATGATCTAAATGCATGTAAAAAATGTCGGTGGGTTCTCGTGGGTTCCTTGTCGAATGATTTAATAAAGTTGGTAAGTTATCAATACAAATCCACATATTTTAAGACATTTTTCAAAGAAATCATCCGAATTTCTCGTAGAAAAGTCGAATTTTCTTCATTCAGTTATTGGAGTCGCTGCTTGAATAAATAATTCAGCACATTTTTCGTACTTTTGATCAAATTAGAAAAAAAAAATATAAATTTTCAAAAATTAATTTAAATAAAAACAATTTTAAATATATATTTTTTTTTTTTTTTTGATAAATTTTACCAAATGTGCTTAATTGCTTAATTAAGCATCGCAATGGACCAAAGCAATAATAAAACGACGAAAATTCGGTTTTTCTACGAGAAATGCGGATGTTTTCTTTGAAAAAAGTTTCAAAATGTGTGAATTTGTATTGAAATTAACCAACTTTATTAAATCATTTGGCAAGGAACCCACGAGAACCCACCGACATTTTTTACATGCATTTAGATCATAATCACAACTGTCACTTCTCGAAAAATGAGGTACGCCAAACTGCTCGTAAGCAAGTTATTGCATTCTGAAAAATGTATAATTTTAACCATTTTTTTGCGATTTTGACAGAAAAAATCTGAGAAACGAATAAGTTTTTCACTAAAATATCTCATTTAAGTCAATTCCAATCGAATACTGTGGAAATTCGAGGTATTGTATAGCTTAACACAAAAATAGGTAAAAAAAACCATTTTTTGCAAGGTTTCCTTAAATTATTATTTTTGCAAGGTAAGTACACAACATAGAGCTTAACAATGTTCTACAAAGTTAATGTAAAAGGTATAATGAACAACTTTGTAGAAAAAACCATGCCTGTATCTTGCTTTTGTAAAAAGTTAGATTTTGGCGCCACCTTGCGGAGAAAAATAGAACTAATTCCAATCCATCAATAGATAGCGCAAATATAGTCGAGTAACTTTGTCGAAGACATCGATGAGCTACAACGAAGCCTCTGGCCTGCAGTCAATTTTGACCGCAAAAGTGTGGTTTCTGGCCCACTGTGCGTCGTGCAGAACCATCGCAAGGTTTCCGGAAGTCGAACGCGGTCGCCAATGTAATGTGCTACTGGCCCCTTATTCGGAAGGCAGAAGGCAACTCGGCCGTTTGTTCTCTCTTTTCGTGCCTCCTCACACACACATAAACAATAAACTGTTTGGCAGCAGTTAACTTTTCAGGAGCTCGGATGGAAAGTGAGCGAATGACTGCATTAAAAACCGATTCATTTACATTAAAGAACAATTTCCTGTTCTACCCCCGAAGGCTCGAAGCCGAGCTAAAGCTGAGTTGCTAGCTACTGCTGGCTGAAAGCGGATGTGAATTATTAACATTCGAAACGAAACCCGACTCCAGCCCGATTGCAGGGCTATATGAGCGAGGCCGGGAGCGTGGTGGACACAGTCAATTTCATTACGTGAATGCATGAGGGAAAGGCTTTTCATGAATGAAACAGCAATCACTCGTACCTTTTACAAATTTATTGTCAGTATTAAATAAACATCGTATCAAAATGAGCGCGCAATTACCGGCAGTTTGTGTCTGCATATCTACTCATGATGTGCTATGAAGTTATTAAGTTACTCCTTGAGGGAAGAACGATAGTTCAAAGTGGTATTGATTATTGGTCGTTGGAAACTATCCTTTTTCGTTGATTTTTTTAAAATTCCTTTTTATTTATTCTCAAATGTTTTGCAAATAGAAATATGTTTTCTCGGAATAAATAAATATTACCATTTAAAATATAATCAAAACGTTTTAACAAAAGTAAAAAAAAAAATTCTTAACATACACTGAACTGTAAATCGAAATCGTGAGCATTTTTAATTCTTCCTTTTTTTCAAATAGTTGTACCCGAATGAAAAATTCATAATGAATTAGCTACCACTACAATGAAATAAATTTAGTTTGAAATTAAAAAAAAAAATTATTCACTGGAGATTTATGTTTTTAAGTTTGAGCTTCAAACTTACACATAGAAACATTTACAGTTTATTACTTATTCCGTTAATATTTTAAATCTTAAGTTTTGGCACCTCAATTTTGTTATTAATGTCAGAATCAACAAATTTTCAAGAAAAATAATAAATTTGGAGGGTATTGTGAAGAAAAATGTTGTAGATAGAAATTATTGATTGGTTTGCGTTTGCTATAAAATCATCAAATAAATACAATATTGATGACTTCTATCATTAATTCATTCTGAATTATACTCGTTAACAAAATTTGAAAAAAAAAACATGAACTTCAGAGAGCGACCTATACTTTTAATGTGAAAATGGGCGCTTAGTCCAAAAATAAAATCTCAATCGAATGATTTTTAAGTTTTGCTCCAAATATAACATTTTTGAAAAATTAAAAAAAGTAATTCTTGTTTTTAGAATAAAAAATGTCATACTGCATCACATAAATATTTTTTTTTTAAATTGTTGGTGAATGATAAATTTGCAATCGAACGTTAATTTTGCGTACTATCAACAGTTTTGTTTAAATAAGTGAAATAATGATAGAAAATTAAAATTAAAAATACATTTTTCTCAAGAAAAATTTAGGTACCGTTTAATGGAGCATCATGAAACAGCAGTGTGGCAAGCAGTGTAAGATGCAAAATTTGTGTACCACAACGCTGGTGAATTTTTATTTGAATATAAAGTAAAAAAGTTATCATTGAATGATAACAAAATGGTGAAGACATAACTTTTCTATCGTGAGATTTTTTTTTTAAATTTGATTTTCATAGAAAATTTAAAAAATCGGGTGATAGATGTACAAATTTTCACATTTTTCGATGCTTTAGATATATCACCGACAAACTTTATATTGCTTTTATTATCCTGTACTAACACTGTTGAAGTAAAATATTTTTCAAAAAAATATGTTTATAATTCATTTACCAGTCCACTAAAATGCATCAAAATGCAAATCAAATATTTATCTTTTAAATCTCGTTTACATATGCTGTAATATGATGGTTTTGCATTACGCGTATATTTTACCTCTAAATGTATTCAGTACGCTTATGATATTTCTTCAAAAACATATTTGAAAGAAAAAATGTAAAATTTAATTTGATCAAACACAAAGATTACTGCAATTGGTGCTGTATCCATTATGACATCACAAATATATCCAAAACTAAAAATTTGATTTTTCATTAAAAAAAACAATGTTTGTGGTAACGTACCCTTGTTTCTTTGTTGGCTGAAAATTGCATGTTTTTGTAAATTGAAAAATAACTTGAGAACTTGTGTTTTCCCCAGTTAAGGTGAAAAGGGACAGCGTTTAATTGATCAAGTAAAAAGTGTATTTGAGCTTCCATCTTATTGAACGTGAATTTATGCTTTTTTTTTCGCTACGCAGTTTTTTTTATTGTTTATTAAAAATCAATATGATCACCTTTTTCATCACCCATGGTTATATTTGGAGAATTTTTAATCCTGGTGCAAATTGGAGGTTCAAAATAACCAAGAAATTTATAAGTTTTGATTTGTAGATAGCCAGCGAAAGCTTAAAGTGGATATCTTCTGGGATAATGTTTTGTTGGAATGTGTCGCTCTTTTACGCAATTTTAATCAATTGTTTTTCTTTTTTTCCCAAAATCATGTTAGAAGTATTTTTCACCGTATTCCAAATTTGCAGACATGGCGCATCTCTTTTTGCAGTATTTCCAAACAAAACTTCTCATGGTATGAAATTTTGAGATTTTTTATTTTTCATTTTTTTTTTAACAAATTCCAAATAACATTCTATATCTGTTATCTGAAATGAATTTTGTTATCTGCTCTAAGTTATATGATCTTGTCATAAAATTTATCAAAACTTGAATGCTTGAGTCAGGGCCGTAGGATGCACCGGGTTAGGGGGGGGGGGGGGGGGGGGTTTGATGACATTTTTTTTCAATAACATTTTTGTTTGAACAATGCATTAACATGTGAAAAAATCTATATGTACAAATTATTCAGGTTTAAGTTACTTTGCATTTAAAGTTATTTATTTTTGAAAATAAGTCCTGTCCAATTTTTGTTCATGACTTGTGATATAGCTCAGTTGATGAATCAGCTTTGAGCTTAAATTTGAACACAAACCTTGGATTTTAGTTCCAAGTGTGAATTTTGCACTTTGAACCCAAATTCTAAACCTGAATCTAAATACCAGATAAGAAATCCTATGAATTTGAAACCAAACAACAAAATTTTTATCAGAACCCTGAACCAGAAATTTTTTATTTGATTCTGAATTCATGGTTTTCATTATATATTTTTGTCAATTATTAATTCATAATTGAACTTTTAAACTTAAATAAAATAGTGAATGATTAAATTGTTTAACATTTTTCAATTCTGGATTCATGAAACTTTCTAATGTTTCAACTTTGCATATAAATTGAACATATAAGTTTTAGATCCAAATCTTAAAAATGGTTTGAATATAAATGTTTTCAATGAATAAATTGATTTTCGGCGATTTCAGTTACGAAAAAATCTTAAAACGATTTTTATTTCTTCATCCGACGTTTCGACATTTATTATGCCTTTTTCAAGGAGTCTATTGATATAACATAATTAATGATGTGTTTTAAAAATGTGTTACAATATGTGGTGTATTTACTGAAATTTCTCGTTTTAACTGTCCAAAATTTTTTTGAATCTGCTAAACCGTCTAATCGGGAAATGTAAGTCCAGTTGTCTGTGGTGTATAACAAAAATATTCAAAGTTGAGCTTTCTACTTGCATGCAATCTTCCTTGAAATCTGTTGTACTTACTATTGATCTGGTTGAGTTGGATATAACACTTTGCAAGTTTTGAAAACGAAAAACGGATACAACATGATCTGCATTATTTTGGATGTTGTTTTCCACCTAGCCACTACTGATGTTTGTTGTATTTTGTGTGTTTGTTGTATTTTGTGTGTTTGTTGTATTTTGTGTGTTTTATGTATTATTATGTGTAATGGTGTGTTTTTGTTTGTTTTTTGATGGAGTTGAAAATGCCGGCATAGATGACACTGAGCCCTTCAGTATCAGTCTTCTTATTTACCGTGTTGCCATTCCTCGCGATGTGACACATTTCTAAAGTTTGTTGAACGGAAGTAAAATTGTGACGATCAATTATCCTCGTGCTGTTCCAATCAAAGTAGTGATCGTGTTTTATGCTGTGGTGAAGTAATGTAGTTTGTCCATTCAAATTTGCCATTCGCGGGTCGTCTTTATCCACTCCTTCGCTTCGCAGTTTGTCTAATGCCTTTTTGTTCGATTTGTGTCCGCCAATCCTCTCCTTTAGTGTGTTTGTGGTCATCCTAATTGCAATGTATTGAGAATCGCAGTCATTGCAAGGTATCGAGTAAACGACGTTCGAAAAATCGTCCTGGTGTACCGGATCTTTTACTTTCGTAAAAATCTGCTTTATTTTAGAAATCGTTTTCGTAGCTAACGTAGTTTCAATAAGCTAGCTTAATGAAACTGAGCAATACAAATACAAATCCATCTCGTACATTCCTGGATTAACCGACAAAATCGGAAAATGTCTTAAAATAGACTATTCATCGATTAAGTAAGCTACGAAAACGATTTCTAAAGTAAAGCAGATTTTTACGAAAGTAAAAGATCCGGTACACCAGGACGATTTTTCGAACGTCGTTTACTCGATACCTTGCAATGACTGCGATTCTCAATACATTGGGATGACAACAAACACACTAAAGGAGAGGATTGGCGGACACAAATCGAAAAAAAAGACATTAGACAAACTGCGAAGCGAAGGAGTGGATAAAGACGACCCGCGAATGGCAAATTTGAATGGACAAACTACATTACTTCACCACAGCATAAAACACGATCACTACTTTGATTGGAACAGCACGAGGATAATTGATCGTCACAATTTTACTTCCGTTCAACAAACTTTAGAAATGTGTCACATCGCGAGGAATGGCAACACGGTAAATAAGAAGACTGATACTGAAGGGCTCAGTGTCATCTATGCCGGCATTTTCAACTCCATCAAAAAACAAACAAAACCACACCATTACACATAATAATACATAAAACACACAAAATACAACAAACACACAAAATATAACAAACATCAGTAGTGGCTAGGTGGAAAACAACATCCCAAATAGTGCAGATCATTTTGTATCCGTTTTTCGTTTTCAAAACTTGCAAAGTGTTATATCCAACTCAACCAGATCAATAGTAAGTACAACAGATTTCAAGGAAGATTGCATGCAAGTAGAAAGCTCAACTTTGAATATTTTTGTTATACACCACAGACAACTGGAATTACATTTCCCGATGAGACAGTTTAGCAGATTCAAAAAAACTTTTTGGGAAATTAAAACGTGAAATTTCAATAAATACACCATATATTGTAACACATTTTTAAACACATCATTAATTATGTTATATTAATAGACTCCTTGAAAAAGACATAATAAATGCCGAAACGTCGGATGAAGAAATAAAAATCGTTTTAATATTTTTTCCTAACTGAAATCGCCGAAAATCAATTTATTCATTACCCAAACAGTCGATAGATTTTTACTATAAATGTTTTTTTTTCATATTCCGATATAAGGAATTTAGAAAATAAAAAAAAATTATAATATTTCAGACTGAAAAACAAAGCCAAGATTCGAAACACCATTCTATACGAATGATAAATCAAACTGAAAATCAAAAACAATAAAATGGATACTTTCCAGATATTTTTCTACAAAACTGGAAAAATCCAGTCACTTGTATCCTAAAACATTGCGAAATAAGGGCACTTTGATTAAAAAAATTCTCAAAAATCCGGCCAATATGCAGGCGAATCTCGGAATTATTCCATTAATGTGAAAGAAAAAACACTTGGAGAGCTGTTTTTAGTTTAGCGAAACACATCAGCCGATTCAGAATCATCTTCAGGGCTTTCAAAAAATCGTTTATGTTTATTTTGCCAAAATTTGTTTGAAAAAAACTGTTTGGCCGCAAAATACAAAATGCAAAGGACCTAATAGAAATTTTCGCTTGATTTTGCAAATAGAATGAGAAAATCTGGAAAAAAAAACCAGACAATCTGGTAAGCTTAGTCTAACTTTATTTGGATTCAATATTTGGTACTCAATTACTACCAAGATGTTAGAAATTTTTTGAAAACTTGTTGTAGAATTGTGGTCCTGGAATGAGATTTCATGGTTTTGGAGTCGAGATTGTTACACTATTATGACTCTTGAATTATTTTATTTGTTTGTCAAAATTTGATAAGAATTAAAATTTTATGTTTAGCAAAAAATTATATTCATTTGCCATTTTTGGACCTTCATGGGGGGGGGGGGGTGTTTAACCGCCTAAACCCTAAGACTTAAGGTTTTATTTTTCAAGCTTCTTGTGTTCGAAGATGTTTATGAATCAAATACCTGTTTCTGACCTCTAGTTACTGAGTGTTATGAGTCTAACGTTGTTTAGTTTTCAAGCAACTAAGCACGAAAGGAAGAAGAGGAGATTTTCTAACGTCTCTTAACTATCAATTTTTTTTTCTATGATTAAGTTCATATGGAATCACAAAATTGATGACATTCCATTCCTTAACTAATTGAACACATTCTGAACAATTCATCAAAAAATTAATGAAATCGATTTAAGTTCGCCTATACTAATTAGATTTAAATGACACCTTCTCGTGTTGTCACGTAAAACTGAAAAAAAGATTTTTCAATGAAATATTTACTCGTTAAAAAACAATTAAGAGTATTTCAATAATTTTGCAGTTGAATTGTTGAATATTTTTCTCCTTGAGTAATATGACATTCTTCAATATGGCCTTAAAATTAACATAACAAAATAACGGGGTTATATAAGGCTACCAGAATATTTCCCGAAGTCATGTGCAAGATATTCGATCTTTATTAAAACGAGCGATAATTTTCTTAGTTCAACCTTTTCTATGCTGCAAGTTTTCATTAAAAAACTGATAATTGAGTGCTGCTATTTGTTCAGTTACTGTTGAAAAAAATATTTCATGTGCAAGACATAATGCTTCATTCGCTGGGAACTCCTTAAATGTATTCTTTCTTCAATAATTGTGATAACGTGATATATTATTTATTGTGGGTAGACATCCAAGATTTACCAGATTCGAGTATACATGGTTTTTCAAAGTAAAATGATCAAGTAAAACAAACTACGGTCTGGTTTTTATATTTATACACAGGAAAAAAAACTGAAAACTAAAGTTGGGAATTTTTTTTTGAGAAAGCTTAATTTGTATTTATTTGGAAGTTTGGAAAACGATTCTAACGTTGCTGACGTGTTTCGATAAAAATAATAAAATTTGTAGCATTATTCCTTTCTTTGTTTTTGATTTTTTATTTTGAATAATCACTGAGTTCCACAAAGAATTTTCCAAACTTTGTTTTTAAAGATATCCAAATCATATGCTTAGATTCCACCAAGTTTTGAAAAAAAAAATGGTCCTGATTAGCTCAGCCTTCATAAATGCGGGAAGAAAATATATCAGCTAAGCGGGTCCCTTTGAAACCTTATATCAAGCTATTATAATTTACGTTTTAATTCCGATTTTCTAGTTCTTATTTCCTTTCCAAGATTTCTATTACATGTTTGGAAAAATTAAAGTTGTTTTAATTTTTTTACTAAATATGGTGTATGTTAATAAGTTTTCCTTGCAAAAAATGCTCTTTCAATCTTTTAAACATCTGTTAATTTTCTCCTAACTTTTTACCCATCTTTATCAATTTTCAATTCTGATATTCTTTCTCCGAAAATAAACACTTTCATCGATATACTGAAAATAAATTTATATACATTTTTATATTTTAATTGAGTTAACAAGAGAAGAAAATGAACCTGATTTGAACCGCAAACATAATTTCTTACTTCTATTTCATTACATTTCGTGGTTGAAAAGAATTAGGTTTTTATATGCTATTTTCAGAAGATACTACATTTTTTTTTCTAAAATAAATCCTTGAAAATCCATAATTTGTTATTTGAATCTTTGAAAACAAAATTCGCATTTCTAGGACTTTTGCAGGTTTTTCCTACGGCCCTGACTTAACATATCATAAACATTGATTGATATCGTAATACATTTCCGAAATGTAATCTTCCTTCTGTAACCTAAAAACAAACTCGCACGAACATATGCCCTAATGTAGCACTTGTATCTTTCCACTTGCCAATATCCATCGAACAATTCTCCAAGTTCCCCATGGGGCGTTTGGCAAATTTCGGAACCTTCTTAACCGAAAACTAACATTATCAGTATTCTTATCCATACATGAACTTCCACCCAGAAACAACACCATGATGTCTCGCTTGTTGTTTGGAAAACTGTGAGACTGCATTTGTGGTCTTCCCAACTTGGGCTAGGTTGTTCGGCACTGTTCCAACTCCAGTTAGGATAAACTTTCGTCTGGACCCCAAACAGGGCTTCGTTATTCGGTTGCACCCAGCAATTGAACCTCCGGTTCTCCTGTCTTCTGAACCTCAAACCGGCTGCCATCCCTTCGGTTATCTTTTGATGGGCTCCCGGGTTTGTTTACATTAAACTCCACACATTGAATGCTCTTTTAACCTTGCGAGGAGCTTCGGCCACATTTTGGCAATGGCTGTTGCTCTTTCAATTTTCGAACTTTTCTTTCAATGGAACTCGAACGAAACACTTAGCGGAGAAATTCGGAATGTGGGTGGGTTGCTCGGAAGGTTAACCGATATCGGAACGGAACAGCTTTTCCGGTACCACCATATTTCGTAGGACACTTTCTCCGGTGTCACAAATTTTGCTTCTGTATCCACACTCCACACAGAGGAGATTCTCTCCTTCTTGTTTCCGCAAGCCTGCGGGGGTGCTTTCGTAACAGTTTCCTTCAATGTGGACCCAATACCTACTAGAGTACCGGGTGTGACAGTAGTTTTGCAAAGTTCACCCTCTCTACGTTTTGGAATTTTCACCGGATTTGTATGTCCCGTTTTGCCAACCACTAGACTCCGGGAGGAAGCTTCGAAATATTGCCCAAGTTTAACGAGTGCATTAGCTGGTTTGGCTGATCATAAAGTATTGGAGGAAGTTGAAAAATAAGTTTAATTTTATTTGGTACCTTCAGTGAACTTTGTTGATCGGTGATAGGTATGAAAATTTTGTCCTCATTATTTAAAAAATATTCAATTTTTAAATTTTGCCTTTGTGGAAATGGAGTTATTTTTGAGAAGTTTTTATTTTTACCCAACTTTGATCAAACATTGCAAAATATTTACAAGCTAAAAGAAATTTTTAAATTTTGAAGACTATAATCATAAGCTCATGACTGAAGCAGAACATATCGATATTCGAGTTGGCTTAAATTTTCCAACGGTCGCCATAGAATGGCAACATCTATTTACAACAGCAAACTTAAAAATATCAATTTTTGAATATTTTTTGAAGTAAAATAGTCGAACCTAGACGAGAAGCCAAGAGACTGAATTTTCTTCTCGCTTAAAGTGGTTTCCCATCAATCCAAGTTATCTTTTGTGAGGGTTAGGAAGACGTAAATGGAAATATAATCCATAGAACCACAAATAATCTAGATTTTTTGTAATATTTATTGTGTTTCCAATAGAAATCCATTTTAACGAAGAAAAAATGCACAACTTTTTACAGTTTCCGTGCGTTCCATAACGTTATTTTATGCTTAAATTTTAATTTGTCGATTTTTTCTACATAGCCAGCCTAGGCAGGATAAAAAAAACTTTCGCTTTTAGATGCTTTCCATTTTCGCTTTCAATGGTTTTAAGACATAAAAATCATGATACCTAGGGATTTCTATCACTATTATTCACTCATTTTTTGAATGATTCCCCAATATATCCTTAAGATTTGATTGATGAAGACTTTCATAAATAGTTATTGAAAGCCTTCAAATAATGCCAATCTAAGAGGATTGATGAATTTATTGACCCGTACACCCACTCCGCTAAAAATGTCAATCATTTTCGATACCTACTTCAAGCTTGAACGTTTAAATTCAAAAGCCTCATCCAGTCCAACTGGCTCAAGGACTGATAAGGAGCAAGGCTAGGACACACCCACACCAAATCTCCTCGAATCGAAGAATGTCTGCCAGCCGTGCCATGCCAAGCCAGATATGATTTATAGCCGGACATTTTCAAGCCTTAAGAAGTATAGTGGATGCATCGAAATGCCACCAAAATGGAATTCCTTCAAGGGATTTTCCATTTTATATATCCCTTCTCTCGATAAGGCGGCGGCGCGTCGTCTTTCCCTTAGTCTACTTCCTTTGCCCTGTGGCATCGGAAAATCGGAAGAATTCCCGAAATAATTCATTTGTTATCGAAATTCCACCGGATAGAGATAGTGGCAGTGTTTGGCTCTGCTTTGGGAATGGCATTTTTATTTTTATTTTCTTTCTACTTTAAAGTAAATTTGTTTGATGCCAGCAATGGGGATGGCTATCGTTTCTGGGAACCATGAAAATGAGCTTCAACCAAATCCGTTAAGTAATTTGGTAGGATTTCATTGAATGTTTAATTGAGAGTCCATCATAAAGCAGAGGGAGTTGATCCGTCAATGCAAGAGCTTCTTTTTCTATAATTAAGGAATTTTAATGCTTTGTTTAACCAAAAATTCAATCGACATCACTGCATGTGCCTCGCAAAGCATTGCATGAAAAGTAGTCATGCAATACTTCGCCAGGTCCCAGCAGTTATGTCAATTGAATTTATTGATTATCAATTTCAAAAACATACCCCTGTTAAACAGCTTATAAATTTTTGCCTTATAAGATACAAAGTTAAGGTCTTCGACAGAGTTGTTTTGAAGAAAATTTCCTTTGGAGAATTAATAAATTGGCATAAAAAGCATACGCAGGCTTGGTTCCACTGAAGAAAAAATGATATTGATTTTTCAGTACAAAAAATTCAATTGTCCCATACAAACCAAAAAGTTTAATTAGGTAATTCATGTAAACGTTACTTAAAAATTCTGCAAAAATCATGGATCAGTTTTGAACCAAAACGAATCTTTTCAGATCCCGGGGTTGGAGAAATAAAAAACTGACCCCAAATCGACACAGTCTTCGAATACATTGCAACATGTTCATCGTACAGTGAGGGGCAAAATAAAGTGTCCAAATTATTTTTTTTCAATTTCTTTTATTTTTTTGGTTAAAATTCAACGAAAACACATCGTAATCATTTTTAAAATATTGTTTATTATGTTCTTTTCAATTTTTGTTAATGTTGCGCTGGAAAAAAAAGAAAGTTTTTCTGATAGATAAAAAACAGTTAATATTCCAATAAAAAACAGGGGCAAAATAAAGTGTCCAGATCAGTACAGCTTCAAATAATTCAAACTGAAGGCAGACAAGAACGATTTAATAATGGGTATAGCCTCCTTCAGCCTTCAACACCTCCTGCAAGCGCTTCGGCACACTTTCAACAAGGTTGTGCAAGTGTTGTTGGTCGAGTTCCTCCCACGCATGCTCCATGGCATCAAAATAAGTACTTTTATTTGTCACACCAGTCTTATCAATCAGAGCATCGAGGATGGCCCACAGATTTTCGATGGGGTTCAGATCAGGACTTTATTTATACTGCTATTTATACAGTGAGCGAAATAAGAATAGCACCACTATGTGTTTTGCTTATAACCCTCATCCGCATTAGAGTGTCATTTTGACACTATTGCAAGTATGAATGCTTGTAACTTTTTTCAGAAGCTTCAAAAAAGAAAAATTTCTTCGGGGACCCTAAATGAATTCAAAAGTCCTGGAAGCCTGAACAAAAAAACTCCCTTTTCCGACTTAGAGTGTCATTTTGACACTCCAAAAGTAAAATCGTCATAACTCTTTTTATATCTAACCGATAACAATGAAACTTATATCACTAGAAACCTTGTAATCGGTTAGATATAAAAAGAGTTATGACGATTTTAGCTTGGAGTGTCAAATTGACACTCCTAGTGCTGATTAGAATAATGAAATCTAATGCGGATGAGGGTTAAAATATGAATGATTAAAAATAACGAAAATTTTCTTCCATACTTTGTTCTGAATTGCTTAACGGATAAATCAAGCATAAGTTTACTATTTTTGGACGAAGCAATTGGCGTTGAGGACCAAAATTGTGAAAAAGGGGTGCGAAATAAGAATAGCACCACTTGAGTTTTTCAACAAAAACTAGTTTTTTTTAAATTTATCTACTGTGAAAATGTGAATAATAATGCTTCTACGAATTATTTGAATCGATGACTGCATTTTAGGAGATTTCCAGAATTCCAAAGGTTTTCAAAGGTTTTAAAAGGGGGTTTAAGAGATGCTGATATTTGATATTTAAGCTATAAAATTTTATCAAACTGCTTGATTTCTTCATAAACATTCATAAGTATGATGCAAAATGATGAAACATAGATTTGAGGCTGAATTTTAATCCATAAAACAAGTTGGAATTCGAAAATATTAATGTTTTTTTATAGTCAAACACTATTTCTCTAGTTTTAAGTCATAGATGGCAGCACTATATTGAAATATAACCAAATTCATGCCCATTTTCGAATATCCGACACTAATTAGGGTGTGCTGAATGATTTTGGTCAAGAAATAAATACATGGAACCGTTTGAACGCTTTGGCAATTCTAAGCTCACTAAATGAAAAAAAAAAAAAAGAATTATAATATAAATGTAATGATGAATTGCTACGAATAAAAACATATTCAAAAAAACTCAGAATGATGAATATGGGCTAAATAAACCTGGAAAATCAATATTGAGATTTAATTTGGCTTTAACTACAAGATAGTTCCGCCATCTACGACTTGAAACTGAAAAAAGTGTGGTTTACTGAAAAAATCTAAGTTTTTGATTTACAACCTTTTTTTCCGATTCAAAATAAATCCCAAATGTTTTTTCGTCATTTCACGTCATTTTAGTGAAGAAAATAAGTAGTTTGGTAAAGAATTACGCTCAAATATACAATTTCTTAACGCTAGAGGAGCATCTCTAGAAACCCCCTTTTAATACCTTTGAAAACCCTCGGAAATTTGGAAAACTCTTTAAATGCAGTTATCTATTCAAAAAATTTGTAGAAGCATTATTATTCACTTTCACACAGTATTTTTTTTTTTTAATAATCTTGATTTTTATTCAAAAACTCAAATGGTACTATGCTTATCACGCACCCTTTTTTTTACATTTTTGGTCCTCAACGCCAATTGCTACGTACAAAAAAAGTATATTATGCTTGATTTATCCGTTAAGCAAATCAGAACAAACTGTAGAAGTAAACTTTCGTGATTTTCAATCATTCATATTTTAACAAGCAAAACACATAGCGGTTCTATTCTTATTTCGCTCACTGTATATCGATCTATATAAAAATCAATTTCTGTATGTTTGTTTGTTTGTTTGTCCTCTATAGATTCTGCCGTCTTAAGAGCTAGAGGTCTGAAATTTGGTATTGATGCTCATTAGGACCAGGAATGATGAAAAATGTTTTCCAATTTTCGGATGACCCCTTCTGAAGGGGGTCGTCCATACAAAACAAATTTTGTTCTCGCGATATTGGCGTAACTTTTCGTCGGATTGTGATGAAAATTTGCACTTGAATGTTTTTAAAGACGAGAAATTGATTTCAGGTGTCAAATTTTGTGTAAGGGGTCAGCCAATGGGGTCGTCCATACTAACTGTTTGCTGTTTCAGCGATATTGACGTTATTATACATCGTTTTCAGATGAAAATTGGTACACGATAGTTATGTGTTTGTGTTCGTTTTTAAAAAAATTAGTGCTAGGGGCCTCCAAAAGGGGTTGTCCATATAAATCAATATCTTAATGATATCGACGTTTTTATTCATCGAATTGGGAAGAAAATTTGCACAAAGGCGGTATTAGGGACAAACAATTGATCCAAATTAAAATCAGGGGTCGGTCAAAGGGGTCGTCCACATTAACTATTCACTGTTAATGCGATATTGTCGTTTTTATACATCAGATTCAGATGAAAATTGGAACACGAGAGTTTTGAAGGGCGAGCAATCGATTCCAGGTATTTAATTAAGTGTAAGGGGCCGCCAAAGGGGGTCGTCCATATTGACCTTTCAATATTTTTACAATTTCGCCGTTATCATACATCGGATTGGGATGAAAATTTGCACACGGTAGTTTTTAGGCACGGGCAATAGATTTCAGATGTCAAATGTTTGCCAGAGGTCGACGTAATTAGTCGTCCATTTTAATAAATTTTTCACTGTTTTAGCAATATTGAGATTATTATGAAATGTATTGCATTGAAAGTTTGCACACTGGAGTTTTGAGGGAAGGGCAATCGATTTCAGATATTTAAGATTGTATAAGAGGCCACCGAAAGCGGTTAAACTTTTTGGAAAAAATTGCGTTGTTATGTAACGATCGAGTCGAAATTTATACACGAGAGTTTTTTGGCACGGTCATTTGATTCCTGATTTAAAAATTATTAGCAGACGACAGAAAAAGTGATCGACCGATTTTTTTGCAATTATTACTTAACTTTTCATGACATATTCCAAGTTGAAAGCGAAACGGAGTTCGTATGGGATCAGCTAGTACATATATAAAAATGAATTTCTGTCTGTCTGTCTGTCTGTTCCCTATAGACTCGGAAACTACTAAACCGATTTGCGAGAAACTTTTCAGGGGGGGAGGCTTTGGGGGCCGGGGAAGGTTCCTAAAATAGTTTGAGATCTCTTTCTGGAAGGGGGTGAGGGGTCTCTTAAACAAAAGAAACATGTTTGAACAACTCGAGAACCGATGATGCAAATAGAACTAAATTCGGTATGGGAGTGTATTTGGTTACGAGAAAAGTTCCTGAAATGGTATTGTACTATGTACCTACTCATGCTACTAAACACCCTACATGCAAATCAGCAATCAATCCAAATTAAAACCCAATGAGTCAACCTTCATTTAATAACAATAACAACCATACGCGAACGGGCAGCAAAGCAGACCCGAAACGAACCATCGTTAAATGCATGTTATACTGACGCGCTTTTCCCTACCGTTGCGGGCGCGCAGCCGAAGAGCTTATTAACTTCAATGAAAAAAGATGCTGAATTGCATTCTAACCAGGTCCCAGGGATTTTGCTACTCTACTTTTGGAAACACCAGAAATGTAACATAAACATATTTTTGGCTATAAAAGAAATCCGAAAATTATTCAATAAACAGTCTTTGTTCAACCACTGACAAATGACTCTTCACTCTAGCGATTCTAGGTCCCTGTGAATGATGAACACCGCTTAAAGAGAGTCCCTAGCGATTCCAAGTCCAAGCGACTTAGGAAAACCGCAATTAATCTAAGCAGTTGGTTCACGTCGGTAAAGCTAAAGTCCGCCTCAGGTTCCGCTCGCGACGTGAAGTCCACCGACGTATTACAGTATGCTGCACCTCCCTCCTTCCAATGCGGAAAAAGGAATCGGGGAGGGGGGCTTCATACAATTTTTCAAACAATTCGAGAAATAATCAAGCAAACGGAACCTAATTTGGCATGCGAGTGTATTTGAGTTAGAAGTATATTTTAAAGATGTTTTGAGACTTCTCTCTCTTTTCAGATTGCAGATAGAAAAAGGGGAGAGGCTTCCCATACATTTTTTTCTTGCAAAATTAGAGAACTAATCAATAAAATGAAACCAAATTGGACATGGGTGGATATTTGGATACGAGAAAGGTTTCTATGATTATTTGGAACTCCGTATTCTTCGATTGGTGAGGAAAAAAAGAGGGGGGTGGGGTCTTCCATAGAATTTTTTTTTATTTTGTAGCGGCCCATCACACACTCCCCCACATTTAATGCGTTATTCGATAACTAATCATGCAAATGAATCCAAATTTCACATAGGGAGTTACAAGACTACGGAGGCTTAGGCTCATGGAGGTATATACGAGTACGAAAGATTTTTTTTTTGTTTCGAGACCCTCTCTCTCTTCAACGGGAAGAGGGGAAGGTGGAGGGAGGTCTTTATAAAATATTTTTGGATCACTCGAGAACTTATTATTATTAAAACGAAATATCAGCGAGTTTGTGAGTATAATTTTTTTTCTATGATTGTTTAAGGCTTCTTTCTCCTTTCACTGATTCAAAATGAAGGGGGAAAAGGGAGCTCCCATACTTGGGTATCCCGAGATGGCCGAACAGAAAATCAAATTGACCACATCTGCATCAGCCAAAAATGGAGAAGGAGCCTCCTTGATGTCCGCAACAAACGAAGCGCAGACATTGCATCAGACCATCACCTCATCCTTGGCAAGATACGACTGAGAGTTGCGCGTGTCCAACGGCGCGAGGAGAAAGTCGGGTGTCGATACGACGTCCGCCGGTTGGAGAATCCAGAGGTGAAAAGGGCATACGTTGAACAGCTAGAATCCCGAGCCTCGGAGCTGCCAACAGACGGAACAGTCGAAGAACAGTGGTGTGGAATCAAGAATGTCTTTATCACGACGAGCCATGGTACTCTCGGTAAAGTTTGTGGAAGACGAAGTGAATGGATGTCGGATGAAACCTGGAGGATGATCGATGATCGGAGAAACGCGAAAGTCGGAATTGAGCAGGCATGTACCGGGTCAGCCAAAGCAGCCGCCCGCTTACGATATGCGGAGCTTGAAAAGGCAGTTAAACGAGCTTGTAGACGAGACAAGAGAACCTGGACAAACTCCCTAGCCGAAGAGGGAGAAAGAGCCGCCGCCATTGGAGATATCCGATTATTATATGATATTTTTCGCCGCCTTAGTGGTGCAAGGACTAATGCAAGAATGCCGCTGAAAGACCGAGCAGGTCAGCTGCTGACAGATCGAACAGATCAGCTCAATCGTTGGACTGAGCATTTTGAACAACTTTTCCGAGTTACAAATAGCAATGGCAAACATAACCCGCAGCTCGAGGCGCCCACAGTAAGTCGCATTAATGGCGTCAACTTGGAAGCACCCTCGCTGGCTGAAATAGAAGCGGCAATCAAGGACATGAAATCCAACAAAGCGCCTGGAATCGATTGCATTCCTGCTGAAATGCTCAAAGCCGACCCTGATTTGTCAGCACAAATGTTGCACCGTCTTTTTGCTGACATTTGGGATACTGCAACATTCCCGGCCGACTGGATGCAGGGTATCCTCGTAAAGGTCCCGAAGAAAGGAGACCTGACAGAGTGCGGTAACTGGCGAGGCATAACGTTGATCTGTACAACCCTCAAAGTACTCTGCAAAGTGATCCTGAACAGGATCCAGGAGAAAATCGACGCTACACTCCGACGGCAACAAGCTGGATTCCAATCCGGACGATCATGTGTGGACCACATCACAACGCTACGAATAATACTGGAACAAATCAACGAATTCCAGGACTCTCTTCTGCTGGTGTTCGTTGATTTCGAAAAAGCATTTGACCGACTGAACCACGAAAACATCTGGACTGCTCTTAGACGACGAGGGGTCCCAGAGAAACTAGTCCATCTCATCGGAGCACAGTACGAGGCATTTTCGTGCAAGGTCTTGCAGGACGGTGTCTTGTCCGAACCAATCCCGGTAACTGCTGGAGTGAGACAAGGATGTATTTTGTCACCGCTGCTTTTCCTCATCGTTATGGATGAGATCTTGACTGGATCGATTGACTGTAGACCAAACCGAGGATTGCCGTGGAATCCTTCAGCGATTGAGCAACTGAACGACCTTGACCTGGCAGACGATATTGTTTTGCTCGCCCAAACACAACAAGACATGCAGAGCAAACTCGACGACCTCACCGAAAGCTCCAAGGCAGCAGGTCTCAAAATCAATGTCGGAAAGACCAAGTCGATGGAAATCAACACAGAAAATCGTTCCAATTTCGTGGTAGCAGGACAACAGGTTGAGACAGTGGAGTGCTTCCAGTATCTTGGTAGCCAGATTACGCCTGATGGTGGTACCAAGAAGGACATCGAAACCCGGATCAGAAAAGCCCGATTTGCGTTTGCGAGTCTCCGAAACATCTGGCGGTCACGCCAGATCTCTCTACGAACTAAGATCCGAATCTTCAACTCAAACGTCAAATCCGTATTGCTGTACGGGTGTGAAACTTGGTGCACATATGCGGTGACGACGCGAAAACTGCAAGTTTTTGTGAATCGCTGCCTGCGGAACATCATCCGCGCTTGGTGGCCTGGCAATTGGACCTCAAACGTTGAACTTCATCGCCGGTGTCATCAAAAGGCGCTAGAAATCGAGATTCGGGAACGTAAGTGGAGATGGATTGGGCACACGCTGCGAAGAGATGAAAACGAGATTTGCAGAGAGGCGCTTGACTGGAATCCAATTGGGCATCGAAGAAGAGGCAGGCCCAAAAGCTCGTGGCGGCGAAGTCTAGCCGCTGAAATCCGCACAGTTGACGAGAACCTTGGCTGGCAGCAAGTGAAGACGCTGACTCCGGATCGCCAGCAGTGGAGATCTTTTATCTCAGCCCTATGCGTCGGTCAATCGGCGCCGGACCCTTAGTAGTAGTAGTAGTAGTAGAGATACCATACAAAACAGAGTCGGGAATGGAGGAGGTTTTATCGCATAGTTTTTAAAACTTTTCGAGGTACAGAAACCATATTTTACACAGAACAATTTTTCAAGATTCAAGACCTCCCCTTCTTCCAGATGAAAAACGGTAAGAAGGAAAGTATGTATAGTTCGAAAACTTATCAAGCAAATGGAGCCATATGTGAAATGCGCTGTTGTTGGACCCTCTCCACACTGCAGGGAAGAAAGGACCATAAAAAAGTGCTCTTAATATCAAATTTCAAACCATTATTTAAAAAAAATCAGATCAAGTATTAAAAAAACATTTCAGAGTCAACAATCTTCTTTGTAATTCAATCATAATTTTATGTATAAGCTATCATTGTAAAGATATCGAAAATTTATTGATAGTGAAATTGTTTTTGCACATTTTTTTTTATTTTTAAAAGGTGTAGTAAAGCACACCGGGTCAGATATTTTTTAATAAAAAAAAATGTATTCATACTAAGGATTTTAAACGAACGGGTTAAACCCCTTGATTTCTGTTATGAGTATCTCAAGCTTTTTCCTCAATAGCACATTTTTCAGCAACATAATATTAGCAATATTTTTTTTTATTTCACTTGAGGTTTCTTTACCTTAAGCTAACAAAAAATGTTCGAAACGTTCAATATAGGTTCTTAACATGCGCTTATCAAAATTTGCCCCTAATGATTGGTTTGTATCGAAAAAAATGATGTCATGTCTTAAAAGGGAACATCACGGCCGAAAGTGTCCGTTTTTGGACCTTTTATCTATTTTCGGGGTTTTTCAATGATTTTCTATTATTCAAGGAATATAGATTGAATAAACAATATCCATCACAGAAATGGTAGTTTTTTCTTTCAAATTAGGCTCGGCCTGTGGTTTATTCTTAATCTCTCTGATTTCTCTAAATGCTTTCCACTAACTCAGCTGCCTGTTTTACCACTAGAGAGAATGTACCTACTTTCTTTAAACGATGAAAATTTTATTAGAATCTCGTTATACGGCGAATAGCGATATGATAGGATAAAGGAAGAATAAGAGATCATTATTTGCATTGGAGAGCCTTAAATCTATACGGACGTAATAAGTTATTTCCGATTTGCGACATTTAAAGTAGGCTCTAGGTTTAAAATATTAGCACTTACCCTTTTTACTTATGTTGCGCTTATTTTTTGTATTTTCTAACCCACCTAAGTTTTAACATGTTAATCATCAAAAATACATTCTGGCATTAGACTGAATTCAATAATGAAAGTTCAAATTTACTCCTGTTTACGTTGTTTAAAAATTCTGCAAAAATTCCTGGACGAGTTTTGAACCAAAATGGAGCTCATCAGACCACAGAGTTTATTTAATTCCAAAATGATTCCAAAGCGATTCATTCCATTCTGGCATGCCAAAATGAGGAGCATGTCAATTTGTGGCTCTTTTCCCCCTACTATGGTATTAATGATCGCTGTTCAACAATCGTTGGGAATATAAAAAGTTTTTATTGGTTCGATTTTGATTGTGTTTTGGTAGCCTTTCAAAGCACCCCATAATTTAAGTGATCAATTACACCGAACATAAATATGGCCCCAGCAACCGCTGCTCGTCACAATCGGTAATGAAATTAAAATAATGAACTCGACCCAACATAGCTAACGTTAACTTCAGAACAGAACAAAACAAGTGACAATCCTCCCACACAAAATGACGCAGCGGTATGTTTTTTGAGGTGGTGGCATAGCACAGCAAAAAGAGGGAACCGAAGTGCCATGGTTTCCAATGTTCTGTTTGTGGTTAATCTCGGCCATTGCGAAAAACGCACCACGTGAACAATATTTATGTGTTTGCACAGATGTGATTGGCCTAGGCCCGGATACCTTGCGGGCCCATTTGGACCATATCATATCATACCTGCCTGGGTCGGTACCTATCATGCATGATTGGAGGTGTAGGAGTTCAGTTTCATTGCAGCCAATCATTCAGTAGCCAACAACAAAGCGCCTTCCCTGGCCATTCAATTATCGGAAACTTTCCGGGTTTTGTTTATGAACGGGGCTTTTTAATTACCTGTAACATAAACCGTGTACACGTGTTTTCGTTTTCTCCCTTCGGATTTCGGAGAAGTTCCACTGCACATAGCTTTAAACATACGCATATGAGCAAATAAGGGAATTTATGCCTAATATGACAACGGTAATTGATTAGATTCCATTTCGTGGCTAATTATGAAATTATGTTATGGGCAGTGCCATATTTGGGACTGAGACACACGATTGTTGTCCGCTTGGGATTATGGCCGGCCTAAAAGGATTTACGAACCCCACCGGGCATCGATTACATTCAATTCGAGCAATGCCCGTTTTATGATACTCTGGAGGGTGGGATTTTTTTTGGCCCTGTATCACATCCAAAGGTTTTGTCTAACAAGCTTAATTAAGATATCCATCACTTGAAACTGTAGCACATTTTGCGAGTAGCCTTTGGAAGTTGCACCTATGTCACTAGGATATGCTGATTTTTCCAATTCAATTAATCGTGGACATAGCTTTAATTAACAAGATGCGATTGTGTTTGATGAACGAAATGTGTGTTTAACAAATTAAATCATCTGAAAACCTACACAGCAAAAATTATTTCCTGTAAAATTACGCAATTATCCTGTAATAAAAAAGAGCAGGACATTTACCGTATTTTCACAGGTCGAAAAACAAATTACGTGACATTTAATTTTAAGTGCACAACTTTTTCACAGGACATTTGCTGTAATAATAAAAAATTTTCGTTAACTTTCAAGGAAAACAATTTAAAATTACAAGTTTTGTTAATTACAGTTAGATTTATTTTAAAAGTTGCAGTTTTCAGTGACACGTAACAGTCAAAATTTTTTTCTGTGTAGCACGTTTTGGTTAACTTGTCAGAAAAAAGTAAGTTATTTATGATTTGGATTTATCTTAGAAAAAAAACAAAAAAATATCAGCAGGGAAACAAAAATTGTCCGTTCAGCACTCATATTACTATCAATATATTGCGGGCCAAATTTGAGTTATCTCGTTTTTCGCTTGCCGCGTGTTTACTGAAATGCAGAAGCAAAACAAAATGCTATAAATTTATTCATAGAACTAAATTCTTCTGAATTGAACATTCACAAACTCTTCTACCTAGTATTTTATCCCGCCACACGTGTCGATAAACAAATTTAAACTTATGAATTTATTGGCAATTAAGATTTTTCATCAAAATTGAACATGGCAATTTCGGTAGTTTTTAGATAGAGGAGGGTGGGGTATTGTGGGCAAGGTTAAACACGGATAACTATGAGTATATCAGATGTGTGTTGAGATGGACATCTCAATCCAACTGTAATCGTCGTCGTTTTGTGTAAGCATATATTTGAAAGGACTGTATTCGAAAAAAAAAATGCAAAAATTTCATTTGTAGATAACTTTTAAGCGGATAAATGAAAATTGATGAAATTAAAGGGTGATACGGTCAAAATTTGGTCAAGGGAAAACGCGTGTAAATCGGTGAAATCGTTTATTTAAAAAATCAAATTAAATTTCTTTTCCGTGTTTAATTAGTATAAAATTCAGGAAAAATATTCAGTTAGTCTTCCGCTTTTCCTAATCCGATTTGCCGGGCCTTACGCTTAACCCCTGCCATCAGATTTTGTACAGCCACCTTGTCCACCTTCTTCCCGCAGAAAGCCAATTTGCCTTGAACTGCTCGTCCTTAGCAGTTTTCTTGGTCTTCTTTAGGTTCCGCTTGACAATAGCCCAGTATTTCTCCATTGGGCGAAGCTCTGACGTGTTGAGAGGGTTCTTGTCCTTGGGAACCACCTCCACGTTGTTGGCGGCGTACCACTCCATGGCCTTTTTACCGTAATGGCAAGATGCCAAATCTGGCCAAAACAGTACGGAACAACCTTGTTGCTTCAGGAAAGGCAGCAGACGTGTAATTAAAGACTCTTTCACGTAAATTTCTTGGTTGACAGTCCCGGAAGCAATGAAAATGTTGCTTTTCAAGCCACAGGTACAGATGGCTTGCCAAACCAGATATTTCTTCGCGAACTTTGACAGTTTCATGTGCTTGAAAATATCTGTTACCATTCCCCTTCCTTTTGCCGTATAAAACTCCTGTCCCGGAAGCTGCTTGTTAAAGTTCCCCAAACACTTTAATTACATTTGTAACGGTTGATTCGGCAACTTTAGGCGATTTGCGTGCGAGTAGCTTGGATTTTCGCGATGCGCGAGCTAAATTTTGATACGCTGCTCTTCTTCCTTGGACGGCAGTTTGACAACTGAAGAGTGAATTACAAAATCATAATAGAAGCACAGAGGTCAGAGTTCGGACTTGAGCTCAAAACGTGTGTGAGAATACCTACCTTAAATTCAAACCAAATTCGTAAGTGGACTAACATCCATAAGATGTCGCTACCAGTACACTTATTTTTTTCATTTTTTGACACGCTTAGAAATTAATGCTCATCGCTTATCTCTAAGGAGGCCAGTGCAATATATGACAGTTAAAATTTTTTTTGTGTAATAAATTTTAAAAACATCATGATTTAAAAAATGCAAATCATATTCCAATCACATTTTAATCGCTGTCATTTGTCTCAGCATATGCCCCATATTTCTCTATCAATATTGGCGCTGAATTGAAAGTTGAATTCCAAGTTTTGGAGTATGGGCTGGGATTTTTCTTAAACAGAAATTGTGAACATAAATGTTATAATTGTAAATTAAATGAATAAAATTATTAATAATCATGAGTTACAAGTCCTCTTCTATCGATCTCAGGTAACATCAACTGGAATATCGACCCATAATTTACAATTATGACATTTATGTTCACATTTTCTGTTCTAGAAAGCTGTTTACTGATAATAAAATCCCAGCCCATACTCCAAAACTTGGAATTCAACTTTCAAATTAGCACCAATATTGATAGAACAATATGAGGCATATTCTGAGCCATATGACAGCATGAAAAGTGTGATTGGAATATGTTTTGCAGTTTTTTTTTTAAATCATGATGTTTTGAAATTTACTACTCAAAAAATGTGTAACTGTCATATATTGCACAGGCCTCCTTTAAGATAAGCGATGAGTATTTATTTCTAAGCGTGTCGAAAAAAATGAAAATAAACATAGTTGTACTGGTAGCGACATCTTATGGATGTTAGTCCACTTACAAATTTGGTTTGAAACTTAGGTAGGTATTCTCACACACGTTTTCAACACATTTTTGTTCGGGGCTCGCTATCTGTTATCTGTGGTAGAAGCAATAATGTGCCTTTATATCAATATTTTAATCATATTTCGAAGAACTTTACTAATTGTTTTAACATTTTCAAAAAAGCACACAAAAAGCTCACACACACCTTCAAAATGAGGGGTGCTCAGGTTTTTTAAATGCAAAATTTAAAGAAATACTCCAAGTTGATATTCACCAAACTTTTAACGTATCACCCTTTATGACAAATATCTCCGTTATCATAAATTGTTTAGTAAATCAATGCAAGTCATCCACTATTTCAGTTATAATATGTTTTTTTTTGGTTTCTCATGGTCGTTATCAACGATAACTGAACGATCTGAAATTATTCAGACATGAACTAAATAATAAATAATAAATAAAAAGCAAAAAATTTCATCCTTTGTAATTTAAAATAACAATTTTGCAAAAATTCAAATAATTTTTTTGCTGTGCTCTGTACCTTTGGATCCTTCCAACTTTCATTTTCATTAATACAGATTACATTTTCATATTCATACAACCAGTTCTGCATATTTTCTACTCAAAATTGCCATAAAGTTTTCACTTTAACATAAATCTAAAAATCTCATCATCGTCTTCGTAAAAACATTGGGGCTCGTATGTAAATTTTTACTATTATCAAAACCTAAGCAAGATTTATTCGATAAGAGCCCCGGAGCACTTATGGGGTTCTCAGTGTCAAAAGCTTTTTTTCCGGGTTCTCGTTTCTTTCCGGAATTCCACGGCGGCGTCCACGTTAGCTTCCGGTAGCCGGGCTGAGACATTGTCTCCTCGTCGTAGCTTCCTCGTAACACTATCGTCGGCTTTGAAGAAAACCGAAAACCTACACGCACCGTCATTGTCCTTCAAGAAAGCCAGAGCCAGGAAAAATAAGGATATGATAGGCTTGTCTCGAGCATGTTTTCCTCCACAACAACAAAGCCGGCATCCTTACTCAGTTCGGTACTGCATCATATTTTAGATGGGGTCGTAAAAATGACGTGGATTCAGCAGTTTTTTTTATACTCTTCTTTCGTTCGTTTTGATAACTTTGTTTGTGTGCGTAAGATTGTTTGTTGTATAGAGCGGTCGGGAAAGATATTTCACATAACTCCACAAATTCTTGAAACGTTTTGGGCACATTTCTTGGGGAGAAGGTTCAAGGGTAGCCCGGCCAAAAAGGGGGACCGGTACCGACAAACGGCCTTCAATATGTTTGGGTCAGGATTGGGGTGGATTCCTTCTTCGACAAAGACGAAAATGCCGAAGACGATGACGGTGTATAGATTGTCGAGTCGTTTGCCGAAGACATCCTTCCTACTTTGAGTGAGGAAAACCATCATAAGGAACTGTCATTGAGATGAGCTATCGCCCACCGGTTATGGTGGATACGTGAGAAGATTTTCGAATAAATGGGACCCCCGGATTAGGAGTTGATAAGTGAGAATTGTGTGAGCGTACTTTGTTGATTGGATTGTAGAAGGGATTTAGAATTTACCCGCCCCCCGATCTGGCCTCGAGATGATATTTCTTCCGAAACGATCAACCCAAAGCATCAATAAATAATCATACAAATTTGGTGTGTGCTTGGAAGAAAATGATGATTTCAATTTCGGGGAATTACTGAAATACCGTTTGTACTTAAGCTACATATCTTCAATTTGAATAAAATGCGGATTAAATTTTGAAGAACTTCTTTGCAACATTTTCAATAGTTTTTGATCCATTGATACAAATCCACTCAAATTGAATAAAAAATCTTATTGGAACATTCACATAAATTTAGTTAAACAAAAACTAGTACTCTTCACGTTATTATTTTTTAACAGCAAAGCTACCCAAAATTTAAGCTTCATCTTAGAAAGGTGATTTTTTTAAACAAATTTAGACTAAATCAGATTACCTTCTCTGAAAATTCGCCACATTAAAGAAGAGACTCTCCACTATCCAACCCTTTTTTAACAAAAAAATGTTTTAGAGAGTTCACAACAACTTTATTTTTGATTTAGGTAAGATTTGAGTTGCTTCAATGCTGACTATAAGTTTGGAATTACTTTCTTGAAATCATGAAAATTTGGTAGGCTATATCTCAGCCATCTTATGACATATTACATTTCTTCTGATCTTATTCGATAGATCGTCAGCAAAAACTTCTTCGTATATTATTATATGACTCAAACTTAGCTCAAATTTCTTACATTCTACAAAAAATGTACTTGAAATTCCAAGCCAATTATCTCAAGGTGGGGGGAGGACAAAATAAAAAAAACTCAAGTTGCCCTCGAATCCTTGTTGATTTTTTGCAAAAAAAAAAGTTTGAGTTGACATACTATAAATGTATCCGCTCCTTTAGTTATCAACCAAAAGATATCTTTAAGATTAGTTTATGTCATGTGGAGCAAACATATACATATTGTGAAATGCATACAAAGAATCTGTCGCTCTCGATCTTTCGAATGGAATAAAAAAAATTGCAAACCCTCAATTACAAAAGATAACTGAAAAAAAATTAATCAAGCAATCAAAGCATCCAAAAGTCACATATGTACTTGAATAAAGGCTGGAATCATCGCCGCGCTTTTATTTAATTTTAAATTAAAATTTTAAATTCAATTTTCAATTTAATTTTAATTTATCAACGTTTTTCTACAGATTATAGAATAAAACACGATTTCAACCAGATATCCAAACGGCTTTCGCTTTGTCTATAGAAAAAGCATAAGATAGGAGTACCCATATCATTTGTATGAATTGATGCTCTTTTCCAGTTTTTAAGAAACTTTCCAAATAGTTTTTTGAATTATTTTATTTTGCTAAAATGCAATAATTCTGAGATCAGATCTTGCTCCAATTGTAATATCCTGCATTTATTGAGGCTTTTTACCATTGTAGTCATTCGTTCTCTGCATGAATATTTTTCATTACATTATTTTTTTTCAGATTTTGCGAAGCCTCAGATAAAATCGTTGTTCACGAGTATTTTGGAGATAGCATCTCTGTACCAATATGTTTAATTTCAAAGATTTGAATTTCAGTTAGGGTAAGTGTTCCTAATCGATTTTGCCTGTTTTTGACGTTATTTTTCACTTATCACAATTATCAAAAACATGATAATGTAAAGGATCATGTGAACTTTCATTTACACACAAATTCGTTTTCTAATTCATAGGATTTTTTGTAAAATCCGGATTGTTTCAAAGTTTGTCCAAATCGAATGGAATTGTTAGCAAATTTCTTAAAAGACACCTGTTTAGAAATAGAAGATTAAAGCTGAATTTGTCAACCGATTTTTTTGAAATTTTTTGTCGGATTGTTTTTTATCACGATTTAGGTAATAAGTATGTTAGAACCATGTTTTTTTCGTGTAAAAACTAAAAAAAAACATATGTCCACAATTAGGAACACTATTTTCAATGTGTTCCTAATTATGGACATAGTCAAAATTTTCTAAACTATATCAAAGTCATAGAATATATTTGAAATAAATTTGATCGATAGAATTGTGTTTTAACATTATTTTCAACGATCTGTTAAAATAAACTATTTTGAGCTAATAAAACATGATTTTTTTTACTTCAGTATATCTCAAAGCTAAAAATGTTGAAAACATATTTTCGTCAGGTTGTAAAGATCGCACCCTTCGCTACAGAGAAGGAAACAATCAAGTTACAGAGAGCTTCCTAACGAGAACAGAATCGAAAGAAAAAATTTAAAAAAAAAATTCAATTAAACACGTTATATACTGCATTTGGGGCACGATGCTACACTTTTCAACTTCAATTGCTTCTAAAAAATGTCCACTGATAATCCTACCGTTTGTTCATCAAAAGTTTTAAGGTTAATGGGACATCAAATTAACGTAGTCAGAAAAATAATTGGTTCCACCAGTTATTTTTAAATTTACAAAACATGCAATTTTTACCCTACTAAGAAAAAGGAGTATCTAAGTTGCAAAAACCTTTGTTTTTAATGAAAAATAAAAAAAAAGTTTAAACAGTTATAGTTTTTGACATATTTGTGATGTCGTTACGCATAAAGCACGATCTGCATTTATTCTTGATTTTGTTAGAATTAAAGTTTATAATTTTTCTGTCAAAGATTTATTTTTCAAAAGAAAGCATAAAGGTGCTGTATACATTTAGGGATAAAAAATACTACAACAAATTTTACATCATATTCTAGCATATGGAAACAAGATTTAAACTGTGGATCATTGATTTGCATGTCGATGCATTTTAGCCCAGACTGGTAACGAAATTTTAAAAATATTTATTTCAAAAAATTAAATGATAGTCCGAAAATTTCCATACACCAACAGTGTTGATATAGGATAATAAAATTCATATTAAGTTTGTAGGTAATATCATTAAGCCAATCCGTCAAATTGTGTAAAGTTTTTTACGGCATCAAGACATGTAAAAATTTCGATTTTTTAAATTTTCTATGAGAATCAAATACTTCAAAAAACTATCTCACGATGTGAGAAACTATGGCATCATCGTTTTGTTATCATTAAATGATAATTTTATTACATTATATAAAAACAAAAGTTAAATAAGTGTTGTGGTACACAAATGTTGTATCGAACCATGCTATTGCTCTGTTCGACTGTACTTATTTGTATCCATTACAATGAATTTTTACTTTTTGAAATATTATAAATGTATCCATTGGCAAAGTTAAAGTTTGAATTGTAATAAGTTCGACATCCACTACTTTCTTCAAAACTAGCGTAAAGGAATATTGTGTAGGATTTAAATAGTCCTTATTTCTGTATTCAAATTCCAAAAACGTTGTAAAATTTATAAAAAGGTGAGTTTTGAGATTTTTCTCATTTAAGTAAGTAAGTTTAAGTAAAAAACAGACCCATATGCAAAATCATGAACAAATAGTGTAATATTGGGTACGCTGATACATTTTTCCTCATATGTTAACATTAGGAACACCCATATGTTAACATTAGGAACAATTAGTGCCAAATTAGGAACACTGACACACTTTATAAAACATGATATTTTTCGAAAATTAAGGCTTGAAATGATTATTTCAAACCAAAACAGAGTTCAGAAAAAAATTTGGAACTTAGTTACCAAAAAATTGTATATCTAAGTATTACATATTCGGCGTAATAATATCAAATCTAAAAACCTCTGACAAAATATGGCGAAATTAGGCTCATTTACCCTACATTGCAGGTTCGTTAAACTATACAAAGCAAAAAAAATGTAACGATGGACGATGTTATTTCTGGAGATGATGTAGTATTAGGGTTTTCTGTTGCAATAATTCATCTAAACGATGTTCACAATGCGAATTAGCCGTGAGGTGTAAAATCACAACCTTCTGTGTGATATCACAGCCAGTAGTCAATATTTTCCACAATATACGTTCAAATTTTACTCTTTTCAAAAAATAAGAAACGGATTACGGACCAAGGCTGCATTTGTTTGGCTTGTAAGCACATACTACCAAAAATAATTTAAAATGTAAGCAAACCTATCGCTTCGAATATAATTTCATTATTTTTCAATTCTAGGATATTCAGTCCAATTTCATCAGCAGCGGTGCAAAAAATTATAAATGCCGAACAGCCGGATACATCAAGACGATATATTATCAACTACTCAAGTCATGTGCAGGTATTGGATGTAATATTGTAATACTTTATTTACTGTGACAACTGTGCTCAAATCCAATGGCACAACGTAATTGAAATTTTCCGATTGGATGATTACATAAATATTTTCAAAGTCGAAACACTGACCCGGTGTGCTTTGCCTACACTTCGAAAAATTGATAAAATTTGTAATGATTATTGAAATTATTCATTATTTGTACAACATTATCAATTAAATAAGAATATCATGCTTATAAAAGCAACAACTTAAGTTTCGATGTTAAAGTCAGAGATGATTAATTCAAATACATACAGACCCCGTTTGAATTTAGCAACATGCCCGAAAATTTTGTGTTGCAAAAATTGAACGGTTTTCTTTCACAACTTTTTTTTTCCATTTATTCCTACAAAAAAAATCTTTCAGTCAAATTTTCCATTTAGCACTTTTCTTGTTTTGTTTATCATGTTGGTTTATTAAGTCATACTTGATATTTTTGTTATTGTACATTAATTTTCAATTGTTTTTTTGACATTTTCAGTCATTTATTTAGTTCTCGGGTTATTCAAAAAACCTCGTTCCTTTCCATTCCCCCTATGTAAGAAGAAAGGTGTCTCAAACCATCAGAGTAATGTTTCATCTATGTATACAAAAGCCCCTTCCCACTTTCAATAGCTCTACTTGAATGATGTATGGGAATATGTATGGGAGAGTGGGAAATCGTGGACCACTTTTTTTCGTTGTTCCATAACTTCTTTATTATAAAAGATAAAATGAAAATTAAAAATGGCATGGTTTTCTACATTTTCAAGGTATCATAAGGTATTTTTTAAATTTTTTTTATAAGTTATTTTCCCTAAATTCTGACTGTTTTAAAAAAAGCAATATTTTTTGGATTTTGAAAAATGGTGGGGAATCGTGGGCCACTAAATCCAAATTGACCAAATAACATGCATAGCTTATGAGTTGACCCAAAACTGTAATTTCATAATTCATTTCATTATTTTAAAGCAATTACAGTTGATGAAATAAAAACTAGAGCTGTGTATGATCGAATAGATTCCAAAACCTGGCTCGTGAACGTTTTGGCAAAATTCCTTATATAGAATGGACAAAATGTTTTTCATAACTCTTCATTTGGCATAAGAAAACATTACGGATAGGAAAAACGTATTTTTAGTTCTGAATGTGTACAAAACTGTAAAAATATAGGTGGTTCAAGATGTGTGGCCCAAGATTCCCCACAAGCTATGATTTGCAAATTCGTTGCGTTTGTGTGACTTATTGATGTTTTAACAAAAATTCCTTTTCCACGTGAAAGATCATGACAAAACTAAGATCATAAGCGTATGAGCATATTTTTGTTATGAACTTTAGGTTCTCCATCGATGCATTTAGCGGGTGTTTTTTTAAATTATTTAAGTAAATTTTTCTTACTTTTTTTAGCTTAATAAATAAAAGAAGCTTATGATGCGTATTTAAGTCAACAACATATAGAAATATATGCTCACGCAAAGCGACCACGATGACAGTTGGTTAAAGATTTTTATCTTAACACATATCTGAGATATTAAAAGTGGCCCACGTTTCCCCATGGCCCACGATACCCCACTCTCCCCTACCATTATTTTTATATAATATTTTATAAAAAAACATTATTTGAAATAATCTCAATATACTTGGTGTTGTCCAAATTCCAAATGTAACATGAATTTATATTCATATATGTTTAGCTTGGAAAACTGATTCTGGTTGAATGAAATTTTAGGAAAGATTAAAAACAACAGTTCCACATCTTTTGATAGGCAACGAAGTATTGTTATTTTGAACTTGTTGTTTAAAATAATTTTACAATATTTGTATGCTTAGATACATATGAAAAATTTTCAAATATTTCGATGATACAACTTGTTTGCGGCATTTTTAGTTTTGTTTACCAAAGATAAAATTCAAACAAATCTTAGCAGCAAAGTTTATTGATAAAATACTACATTTTGCTTAAAATTTAAGTACACAATATAAATTATAAATCTCATTTTTTTCTTTGACTGAAGGGGTAGCTAACGCGCCGTTGTACTGAAGCGGAGATTGCAGGTTCAAGTCCTGCCGGTGAGCCGTTGTATCTTTTTCGAAAAATTCATGATAGTTACGGCTTATGTTCTTTCGTTCTTTGGTACTTAATGTTTCTCTAATTCTCCATCACTTACGAAAATGTGATTATTTGCAGATACAAAGATGTACCAAGCGATTTTATAACGTTAGTACAGATAATGGGTTCAGATAAAAGCATGTATTGATTCCTACTATTCAAAATATTTATTATCATTTCAGTTGATTGAATTGAGCCTTCCCAGACTGCTGACATGATTTGCCTGCTGATTTTTAAAATTTAGGATTACCTATAAGATATTTTTCAAGCAGTGCAGTTGAAAAATTTTCATAACATTGATGAGATGAGCACCTGTGAAATAATGACACATATAAAATATATATATTTTGAAATTTAAATAAAAAATGTTTGGGGAGTTACCACAATTTTAACTTTTGGTGGAAATGGACCGGAATAAATCCCATGCCAAAACGCTATATTTTTTTTGTAAGTCCTTCTACGAAACACACCGCTTCAATGCATGCAAAATAACACAGAGGCCGATTTTCAAGTTTTCGTGACTATAAAAGACAGACAGACAGACAAAAATTCACTACATAAAACATACCATTTGAAAAAAGGACTAATCCTAAAAAAGATCATACTGATGAAATTCTGACGAAGCATCATATAGAAATTTGCACGGTGATTGACATTCGCGGGAGTAAGACGAACATGTCCTACAGCAATTGATAAAATAAAGTATCAATACATATTATACTGAGGACAACCTGTACCTTCCACTTCTGAATGAAGATGCGTATGAGGTGGTAGAAGCACCAAAATGGGCCAGTGGAATTATCACAAAAATACAAATAAATACATGTATAGTTTCAATCATTAAATATTAGACGGCCCCAAATTTGTATGGGAAATTTCAAGGTGCGCGTGTTGTGCTATTATAAGTCGAATTGAAATATAGGTTTGGTATGAAATATTTGTCATAGTTTAGGCTTTCAGCAAATCGGCCGAAGGGAGCCAAAGTTATTGATAAAAAACTGGATTATCGTGTTCCTCCCGAACAAAATGTCTCAAAATCCCATACAAACTTTAGGCTCGTTGAGCGACTCCTTCCCGTGATTCGATCTGGCCCAAATTTGGCATGAGACCTTGTACTAGGCCTAGGATAATTTTAAATCTGCAGCGCAAAACTTTTTCAAATGTTGGGACACTCAATTAAATATGTTTCTGACCATGTGATAATGACCTACAGAAATTCTTCGAGTTGATTCATTTATACTTCCCACAACGGATACTTTGAGAGCTCTTTTTATTCAAAGCTCCTAGAATATAAAAAAAAAACAGATATGAAATTCTCAAAACACCGGTGTGTCTTCAATTGTGCATATTTATTTTTCAGTTTTCAAGTAGAAATAAAATCTTTTTTGAAATAGAATAAGTCAAATTCAGTGATTCCCCACAATTGACCTTAGCCTTATTAGCAATTGTCGCGCACCCGTGACGATTTATTTGCCTGAATGTTCGGTAAGGGAAACCCCTCCAAGAAAGACAGTGAAATTTAAAACAACACCATTACCATTTGTGTGAATCACTTGGGCAATTGCTCCTGGCCCTTCCCCAAAGTTTACCCTTTCGATCCATCCACTCAGAACCGACATGCGGCGCAGCATTACGAATGCACTTTATTCACGTCATAATCACCTTTAGTTCTCGCGGTCTCTCTCTCTCTCTTTCTCTCACTCCCGTGGCGCAAGTTTTCATTATTCCAGTTCGTAAATGACTTTTCTTTCGCATGGTAGGTCTCAATTAACAACTTTCACCCGACACCTTTTGCTCCATATTGCGCCCTGAGATATCGCTTCATTACATTGTAGGAACAGTGGGAAATTTTTGTGTTAAATTGTTTCTGATCTGTCAAACATTTTAACCTTCTATTTTTTCCTAATTGAATTTTTCAAATCTTTGATAATGTACTTGAAATTTATTGTCAAAAATCCAGTTTCATTTGAACAATTTATGACTAGTTTTATCAGAAATCACCCAGTATTCGGCCACGTGAACTTCTCACATTGCAGGTCGAAGTAACTGCAACTGAAATGAAACAAGAAGAAACTTAGAAAAAAGTAAGGCACCCAGCCAAAGGTTAGGTTGGGGTTGAAGCCGAATGACGGCGACGACGTTTCTCGCTTTGCTTGCTAGTGCCCAAACACTTTGGGTATCGCGCTCGCTGCGGATTAATGCAAATGAATATTCATTTCTTGAACGTGGAGTGTTTTCACATTGCACCCCATCCATTGTTACCTTCAAGATGCGGAGTAAGGCGACGGAGTTATTGGTTCTCGGAGTTC
Organism: Uranotaenia lowii; assembly: GCF_029784155.1. Lineage (NCBI taxonomy): Eukaryota > Metazoa > Arthropoda > Insecta > Diptera > Culicidae > Uranotaenia > Uranotaenia lowii. Next base: position 312,275,309 of record NC_073693.1, read on the forward strand.
ATGCTGATAAGATTTGTCTGGCTCGAGCTGTTGGTTATCTGGTGATCCAGCAGCAGCAGCAGCCAGCAGAGTGAAATGGTAATTTTAATTTACATTTTTCACTCAAAAGGAAACATAATTAAGGGAAACCGGCGGGAAAAGTGTGTCTCGATTTTTCATAAATGAATTTAAAGCTTCAGATGAAGAAAGAAGGTGGTGGAAGACAAAGATGCAAATAAGCAGAGATTTTTACAAATGAAATATTTTTTCTATACCTGTGTACCAACTTACTTTTGAAAGAATGTTTTATGAGCTCTATATAATTTTAAAGGATTGATCTTTTTAATAAAAGGTCGTAGAAAAACGGAGTCAATTGAGGCTTCAGATATCAGATTAAGATAATGCAGATAAGGTGCTTGGAAAAAAAGCCATCAAAAATAATCTTAAAATATCATTTGAGGTCTCAGCAAACATTTTAGAAGGTATATCGAAGGAACAACTCAACGCAATAACGCAGGAACTCAATCAAATATACCAAATGAAATGATCGTATTAAGCTAACCAAAATAGCATGAGAATGATTTGAGTTATCATTAAAGTGAAGTGATTAACGATGAATGGGCGTGACTTCAATTGACACTCAAACGGGTGGCTTCCTTTCTTTCCTAGAATCTCCCGAAAAAAGATGTTTACACGTTTGTCACCACGCTCAATTTGGTTGTTTTACTTGCCGGGCCCAAACAAATTCTCGGAGCGAGAAAGAAAAGAGGGAGAACTCCACGATTTGAAAAGTGTTGCTAAACTGAGCGGCTAAATTGCGTAAGAGAGCGTCACACGCTTTTTTAACACGTTCGTCGCCACGCTCATTTTGTTAGTTTTACTAGCCGGGCCCAAAGAAATTTTCAGAGAGAGAAAGCAAAGAGGGAGAACTCCCATACTTGAAACGTGTGGCGAAGCTGAGCGGTAAACTCTAGTAAGAGAGCGTCACACGCTTTTTGATGTGATGGGGCCCCCCAGGAAATACACCCGTCACCCGAATATGGGTGCCGTGGCGACGAACGTGTTAAGGTGACGGGGCCTCTCAGGAAATACAACCGTCACACGAATAAGGGTCCCATGGCGACGAACGTGTTAAAGTTAGAGTCTTAGTAAAAAGATGATGAGATTTTCCTAATATGTTCATCGACACAACAATAATAACTTGTTACTACTGTAAACAGGGTCTTGCCTATAAAAAGGCACGAATTTTACTTTAAAAGTTAGTTAATAATAAACCGATAAACTGAAAACATCAAAACTCTGCTTTAGATTATGGGCCTAGAAGAGCTCTGAAAAGAAAAGTCAATACTTGAAGAATAGTTAAATTCTTGAAACTGATTTCGATAAACGATTCAGATGGCTACGACCCAACAAACATTTTTGTAGGTATTTCACATTATAGAATGATCGTATGAAACTCGAAAAACAGTGGAGGCAATAAACATACATATTTTCAACCTCTGGCTAAAACGATAAGAATATACGAATTGGAAGATATTCGACACCTTATCCAAACATAATGAAAGAATGCACGAGAGTACACATTTGTTTCTTTCATCGCATGCAAACCGTTGCCAGCGACAATATTTGCTGCTTCTGTCATTGGGCAATTCGTGCAAATACACCATCTGATTTTTAGCAATCTGGTTGCACATGCATAGAGAACAATAAAGCTGCTCTCTCACTTGACCAACGCGGGAGAAAAAAAGGAACGAAATCGTCTTCAAAATCTGCTAACATGGCGAAGTTTTTATCATATCCTATTTAAACCATTTAATCCGACTTCGAGTAACTCTTAGTTGCGTTAGTTGGAATTACGATTCGCAGTAACGTTTTTCATGACTTGAGTTATCATTTTTAAAGCGATTTTATGTTTACACATGGAAGTTGCGCGTCGAGACCCAGCTTGGAGAACCCTCCAAAAGGCTTTATTGGTGGCATTTTACGCCGATAGCCACCTGGAATACGTCTGGGATAAAACGACGGCCAAGGCGATGTGGACCTCGTTGGCCAATACGTTTGCGAAGAAAGGGTTTGCCGCTCAAACCTACATTCGGCGATCCCTGGATCTTCGACGGATGGACGAAGGAATCACTTTTAAGGACCACTTCCGAAAATTCGACGAATTGGTACGGCAACTCAAGGACGTTGTGGTCACTCTTACTTTACTGGACCAGGTGAGCCAGTTATTTACTTTGCTCCCGGCATCATACGATGTGGTTATCACGGCGTTGGAGAATCTTGCGGACGCTGAGATCCAGCTCGAAAATGTGAATGCGCGTTTATTGGCGGAAGAGCAGAAGCGAAATGGTCGCGACAGTGATCCAGGATCTGAAAGTAATGTTGAAAATACGGTTCTGGCAATGGAGACCAACAAGTCAATGGAGAAGAAACGGAAGTTCGCTGGTAAGTGTTTTGGATGTGGAGTTTTCGGCCACAGGCGGTCAGATTGTTCCAAAGAAAGGCGTTCTAGGAATGCTCAGGCCCCAAACAGTCCAAATAAATTCCAATCCTGAAATGGCTCTGGTCAGTCCGAATATCCTAAGAAGGTCAAACGGGAAAAGGCTGATTTGGATCACTTGGTATTGAAAGCGCAAAGAATCAGGGACGGATGGTGGTAACGAAAGAAGGAGGCACCAGAGGAACGGTCGAAACATCAACCCTAAAGGTTCCATTGAAGCTGAGCAACGTGTTATATGTGCCAAGTTTGCAATTCAACTAGCTTTCTTTGTCTGCGTTGCTTCAAGTCGGAGTGAAAGTCGAATTCCAACCAGATCGTACTGTCATTCGGAAATATTTATGGCCAAGTCATAGCCGCGGCTATTATGGAAGGAAAGCTTATTTTCATCCACATGAAGGAAGTGCAAACTGGAAGAGCGTTGGATGGAAGTGACGATAAACTGGTTCGGTGGCATTAACGTGTTGGTCAAATGAGCTACAGAAATGTAAAGAAGCTGCAGCAGTCAACGATGGTCAGCGGATTGGCGATCTAAAAGGCTATGCAGCCTTTTGTAATGAATGCGCAGAAAGTAATTCGAACCGAATGCCATCCAAGGGTTCCAGACCAGCTACGACTAGACCACTCGAAAGAATCCATACGGATGTCCGTGGAAGGATCACGTTAGCTACTTAGAGAACATCCATAAATGACGTAGCATTTGGGGGGGGAGGGGGGTATTTGACTTTGTGTGACGATGTGTGACGAGAGGGGGGGTAGAGGTTCAAGAAAAGCTACGTAGCTTTAATTAAATATCGAAAAAAAAATCAAAATTGTTTTGAGTAATTTTCACTTTCACACGCCCCTTGGTTGTGCGTTTTCCATACATACGCATACAGTCGCAGATTTTCTATTTAAATGATGCCTAATTTAATCCAGTCTGAACATGTAGCATTTGACACCTACTGCCCGACTGTTTTCAAGCGTATCAAGGAGCATACATGCAAAAAATGCAATTTATATTTTGCTTCAAATGTTCTCCAAAAGGAGCATAGCAAAATCCACAAGGCTCCAGCCTCGGATAGAAAGATTCGTCGAAAGCGAATTGTAGGCAAAAGAGGACACGAAGTGCTGGCCATCACTCCGGAGGACGATAGAGAGTGGGTGGAGGCAGCTGACATCGCAGATGCAATTATTCCAGCCGCACAGACGATGGAGGAAAGCTGCCCAACGACTTCATTGGAATCCAGAATGGAAATAATTTGGACCTACGCAACTGATTGAATACTTACTAGCTATCCTGTTTGTAGAAAGGTAGCTTGATTTTTTTGGACTGACTGATATGCTTTTTTAAAATTCCATTTATAACTTCTTTCTCTTTTTTTTTTGTTATTTTTTGTATTATTCTTGCAAAATGCTGATAATAAAAGTAAAAATTAAAAGCCCGATTTTTAAAAATGGGGGGGGGGGGGCGTTTATTAAAGCTACGTTATTATTTAGGGGGGGTCTATGACTTTGTGACGAAATGCTACGAGGAGGGAGGGGGGGTATAAAAACTCAAAGAAAAAAGCTACGTCATTTATGGATGTTCCCTTATGATGGGTTCCAGTATTTCGTGTCTTTTATGGATGACAACTCTCATTTTGCCGGGGTTTATCTAATCAAGCGAAAAGATCAGTTTTTCAAATATTTCAAGAATTTGAATCGATGGCGACGCAAAGTTTGGAGTCTGAATTTCGAGCTTAAGGTGCGATCTTGGAAGGGGGTACTTCAGCAAGCAACAGCTGGCGTACTACGAGCAGCGTGGTATTATGGTGGAGCCCACGGCTGGATATACACCACAGCATAACGGGGTAGCCGAAAGCTTAAATCGAACGATAATCGAAAAGATACGATCAATGCTGACTTCGACTCAATGCTGGAGCACCGAAGTACTTGTGGGGCGAGGCAATGTTTCACGCTGTTAAGCGGCTTAACCTACAGTCTCAATAAGCAAATGCAATCTTTTCTATTCACTCACTCCTGTTGAAAAAAAAAAATTCGCCACTCTGCAGCGCCGGGTGATGTTTGGATGTGTTGGTCGAACAATGTGGAATGATTATCTCGATCATCTACGCAAGAGGGATGAAAGTCGAACGACTAACCACCACAAAGATCAAAATTTCATTTGACATTTTTTTGCTCTCCGATCAAACGATTGCGCTCTCCACGATTGTCACGAATGATGTGTGGTGGTTGTCTCCGGAAAAATTCAAACGATGGTGACCACTTACAAGCCTGGTTAAGCCCCACCGACGTCATTTTTTGGCTGTGTGGTGTATTTCTGGATTCCTAAGCAAAAGCAAGGGAAATTGGACCCAACTGGACAGCAATGCACTATGCTTGGGAATGCTCCTAATGGATACCGCCTAGAGGAAAATATTCGTCGCACGGGATGTGAGGTGCAATGAGATGTATACAGAGCATGGTGACTGGCGATTATAAGAGGCCCTAGTTATTTCATTGAACACTCCAAATCCTGTTGAATCCTCGATTAGGGATGCATCGGTAAAGTACATTTTATCAGCATCGACGTGTCTATATTTAGCATCAAAAACTTTAGGAATCAAAAGTGGACGATGTTGGTCCAGGATTCCTCGAATTTCCTGCTGCACAGACAAATAAAACTGGACAGAAGAATGGTCGTAGTCTGGGTTACAAACACGAGTTGGAGAGAACGAAGAAGGATTGACCTGCAACGACATGAAGACATGGTATATAGACATAAATCTAGTTTGAAGATTTAGCTCAAAAAGCCTTTCAAAATTTACAATCACCAATGGGTTCATGACCTCACACCTGATGAGGAACCGGAGTGATAAAAAAATTTTTTTTTTATTTGGTCCTTAGGATTTTAACATCTGGATGTCATTCATCCCTCTCTAAACTTTAAAGTTAAATTACAATTTATCAAATTACAATTTATCAAATAATTTTGTTGATTTTAAAAATTTGATCATTTTGTTCTCCTTTTCTGGATCGTTGGATAGTGCGGTGCGCAGGTCGTGATTAATCCCATTCAGTGTTCGTTCTTGGTCGTAGCAGGGGCAGTTGATGATGAGGTGTTTTACTGTAATTGTCACATTACAGAATGGGCACATGGGGGGGGCTCGTCCTTGTCCATAAGGTACCCATGGGTGATTCGAGTGTGTCCGATTCTGAGGCGTGTAAGAGCTCTTCGCTCCCAGTAGGATTTTCTGTCGGTCCAGGGTAGGGTGGTATTTTTTATTTCCCGCAATTTGGATGTTGTATTTCTCAGCTATTTTATTTCCCATCGGTTTCGAACGGCGTTCTTGATCCATTTCGTCGCATCCGGGTTTGGGACATCAGAATTTGGGGGAGGAACCATGCTTCCTCGTGAGGCGAGATGATCAGCCGTTTCGTTGCCAGGGATTCCGGAGTGCCCTGGGATCCAGCAAAGCGTTGCGTTTCTTTCCAATGCCAGTCTGATAATGTCGTCTATCCATGGGTGGTTTCTGTTGTTTGAGGTCACTGCCGTAAGTACGCTCAAGGAATCCGAAAAAATAACAGAAGGGTTAGATGGATGACAGTACCTTTCTATAGCAACAACGAGGGCGTGTGCCTCGGCGCTGTAGACGGAGCTGATTTCGGGGAGCGGAAGACTCTCTCTGTAGTTCTCATCGAAAACACCGCACCCAACCTGGCCATTTGGGCTTTTGGATCCGTCGGTAAAAATCTTCCGGTATGTGCAGTATTTTCGGTTGACTAATTCGAAGAAGTACGGTAGAATCCTTGTACTTCCATCACCGGCTCGAACTTTCTTCCGCAGGCTAAGGTCAACTTTAGGGAGAGGGGGATCCCAGCTGGGGATTCAAGATCTTCTGGATGGGCTCCCCACCAGGTGCCAGTGAATGATCGGAGAAAATTGATTCTTTTTTGGAATTTTCCTTTCAGATTCTCAATATGGAATCTCCAGATGCACTTGGAATCAACCCCCAAGATACTTAAAACACCTCGATTGAGTGATCGTTCTGCCTAGGAGTTGAAGCTTAGGTTGAGCAGATCTTTGTTTCTTAGAGAGGACCACCATCTCCATTTTCTGTAGAGAAAACTCATTCCCAAACCCCAAAACCCAGGCTGGCAATCTGTCTTAAAATTTTGTAAAGGTCTGTGCAGATGAGACTCAGTAGGTCCTCCCGAGCAGACTTTTATGCCAAAATTATAGCAAATTTTGCTATCACGCCCTGAGGGCCCAACTTGCTCTCATTTTGCATGAAAAAAAGTGGTACACAGCAAAAATGAGAGCAAAAATTTCCATACATGGTTAGCAAAGTGATGCCCAATTTTGCTAAAACTGAGGCCCTAATTACACCTCGATTTCTGAGAACTTGGAGAGCATAACGATGTCAATGTAAGGCATCACGTAATTTACGGTTATAGCAAAATATGACATCGAAATGCTCTCGAATTTTTCAAAAAATGACAGCAGAACGAGGTATAGTTAAAGCCTCAGAACATGCAAAATTTGGTATTATTGTGTATATATTTTTGAATATTTAGCTTTCATTTTTGTTGTGTTCCACCTTAAGTAAACCAAAATATAAATAAATTTGACTGTCAAGGCGTGATAGCAAAATTTCATGTCATTTTGCCGTTAAAGTAGGCTATTCTTATATAAGTTACCTTAAGTTATGCAACGTGTAAAATGTTAAAAAAAACATATTGTAACATTTTCTGTAGGTTGATAATACCATGTTGTCCAAGTTGCGTCGGCATATGGTAGACAGTTTCGTTGTCGTTCATAAACGTGCAGAAATTGTCGGAACACACCAGAGCTACCACCCTCCTAACCAATGAAATTTGCCAATTTTCGGATGCGATCCAGAACATCGACGATTTTAACTGAAAAAGGTGTTGAATGAATCGTCTCCATCGTATGGTTTTGTTCGATACAGGCAACCTAAAAAAAATAATTCAATTGAGTATTTTTTGAAAACATTGAAAAGTCACGCTATACTCCTGTTAAACAGCTAATAACTTTTTTTCCTAATAAGATACGAAGATACGGTGTTCGACAAAGTTGTTCAGCGGAAAATTTACTTTAAGAATTTTATAAATTGGCACAAAAACCATTAGCTGGTCCGGTTCCACAGAAGAAACAAAAATGATGTTGATTTTTCAGTACAAAATATTCAATTTTCCCATACAAACCTAAAAGTTCAAATTTACTCATGTAAACGTTGCTCAAAAATTCAACAAAAAATCATGGATCACTTTTGGACCAAGACGAAGCTTTTTAGACCCCAGGATTTGAGAAATTCAAAAATGACCCCAAATCGACTCAGTCTAATTTGTATACCTTGGAGAAGAAATTCCGGTTAAAAAATTTTTATGATACATGAATAAGAACATTCCAACACCATTTGATTTGTTTCCAATAAAATATTGAAATAAATACTTTTTTCAAAATTTTTCTTTGAAATATTTTCACAATGTTCGCAGGCTCTGATGCATATGGACACGCACTTTAGAAAACAAAAATCAAATTTTTGCTGATACCAATCGTTTATGGCAGTTTTGAATTTTGTTTACCTCAGATTAAATTCAAACATATCAAACCAATTTTCAAAAAAAATTTAAATATTAAATTAAGTTAAAAGTTAAAGTACTTGCACTGTAATTCGTTCATCTTCCGCTTTATAACATCAATTTAAAATTTCTTTTTCTCATATTGAACCTTGTTGATATTTTCGAATTCATGATCAACAAAACGATGAAAAACGATTCAAGAGAAATTTGAGTTTTAGACCAGATCTGTTTTTATTTTGTTTTTATTGATTTCTATGGTTTATTCAAACCGATGATTTCTATAGTTTTTACCATAATTCGTATAAAATTGTAGAAGTTATGATTGTTTTACTGTAACATTAATGCATCATTAAGGTTCTATTTAATAAAAAAGAAGAGTTTCAGTGTGCAGTAGAATAACTAAAATAAGTAAGGGATGAACAAAATATGATGAATCTAGCTAGCTATCGATCATTAGCAGTCCACTTTTGTTAATTTAAGATCGTCAAAAGATTGAAATGCATTGTTTTGGAAAAATTTCAAATTTATTACAGTTTTTGACTTGATTCATCCATTTAATAATTTTTTTTTCCAAAAAACTATAAAATTCAAGAGATTATTCAAATAATATAGTGGGTTGGAAACCGTCGAAGCTAACATTATTTAACCTTATCAGTCATGCTAGCTCTTTGAATAAAATGGAAGAATCACATAACACAGCGGGGTTACAAAAATTAGGCTAAGAAATAATAAAAATAAAAAAAAAGTTAAAGGAAACTCCAGGCTTGTAATGATCATTGTATCAAAAGACAGTACACAAGCAAAATTTAAGCTAGATTGAACTGCTGCGGTGGTTTGCATTGAGCCTGAAGTGCGAATGGTTTTTTGAGACATTTAGCTCAGGAGATGTTTAAAAACTGATTTCCCTTAAAAAATTGTTGATAACTATTCTTCTACTTTTCAATATTTATTTTTTTTTTTTCAAAGCTTAAATTACGGCAAACATTTCTTCTCCAGATCGTATACCGATAAGCGTTATCATAAAAAAGATATAGCGATTCCTAGTGTTTACGGAGTTTCTTTTTTTTTCCTTATGTTGGGTCCCTACCACTGCGACCAGTTGTTAGATCTTATGTGGTTTGTCCCCTATTTACTGTAGCTTCTCAAGATAGATCACTCTGATTTATTACAGTAGTGTCACTTTCTTGTTGATCAGCATTTTCCCAATTTGGAAGAACAACACGAATGAAATTGACAACCTTATTGGAACATAAAGAAAATAAATCAGTAGGATCTAAAATTTCTTTACCGAGTAGATTAGTTCTTTTTGATATAAGACAAGGGCATTCACATAGAAGGTGCTCCGATGTTTCCTTCTCAGCCTGACAAAAACGACAAATGTCAGATTGACTTCTTCCCATGAGTTTTAGATGATATCGACATTCACAGTGTCCTGTAACCAATCCTGTAAAAGTTTTTAAATCTTTTTTTGATAATGTTAGAATCTTTTTCGATTTGTAAATATTTGGAACAATCATTCGCTTCGATTGTCTTACTCCTTCAATGTTTTTCCAGTTTCGTTCAATCATGCTTTTTTCTAAATTTCTTATTTCCATTTTTAAAAAGCAACGAGACACGCTGCAAAAAGGTTCAAGACCTAGGAACGGAATTGAAGAGCCTTGTCTAGCTAGCATGTCAGCTTTTTCGTTGCCTTCAATTCCGCAGTGCCCTGGCACCCAATATAGAGTAACTGAATTGTTCTGTGCAAGATTTTCAAGTGCCTCAATACATTCCCATACCAGTTTTGATGTACATTTAAATGATTTTAATGATTTAAGTGCAGCTTGGCTGTCTGAAAAAAATGCAATATTTGCATGTTTGTATCTTCTTTTTAAACAAAGGTTTGTGCATTCGAGAAAAGCGTAGATTTTGGCCTGGAAAACTGTCACCCATTTTCCCATTGATATCGATATATTTGCGCCGGGACCAGTCGGAGTTTCTTAATTATTGAGCTTTTTTTTAAATAAAATTTTCTCCAGTGTTGCCACTGTAAGAAAATCTAAAGATAATGGATTCAATTTGCCAGCCAATTTCTAAATTTATAGATTAGAATATACTTTTTGAGCAATTTTTAGGTTTGAACAGCTCTTTAACTAGTTTAAAAAAAGTTTGAAAAGTTTTTTATGACACTGTTGAGTTACCAGTTCAATTTAAAAGTATTGTAGGTTAAAACTAAGAGAATTGGCCCCTACGAAATTATAAAACACTAAAAATATATTTATTTTTTGAAGAATTCATTTAGAAAACTTTCAAAAAAATATTTTGTATGGGGGGTCACCGACAAAATATTTTAATTTGTGGTGAAAATGAACCGGAAAATGCTCTACTTTCTGCTCCTGTAAAAATTTGCGTTACTGTATTTTTTTTTTCTTTAAGTCCTTCTACGAAACACACCGTGAATTACATAGGAGAACACCATTTTCGGTGCCTTAGTTTTAAAAATTGAATTAAGCGTCCTGATTCCGAATCTTTAGTCAAACAGTCCGAAAGAGTTGAATCAACATCGCCATTGATTTCGTTGGAAAGCTCAAAAAACTTTTATTACGAATGTTTGTATTATTATCGAATAAATGAGTTTTTTTTTCAACATCGTTCTATTCCGATTAAACACCTTCATTCGTCCAGCTCAGATCCTCGTTGTAATCAGCTGACTAAATAAGGCCACGTTTTTGAAGAATTTATCCCGCTTGATGGACCTGACGTATACACCTGACGAATATCGATCCTAAACTTTCCCATCACCTGGAGTAATTCAACGGTGAGATCTTCGGCAGTGTTTGCAAGACCCGCTTGCGAACGGATCGTCTTCCCACCCCTTAGATCTTCAATATATTTAATTAATAAGTAACATTCAGTTTAGCTAAAAACCTAAAGGACCATGAATCCTTAAAATGAAATCAAATAATGTCAGTTCTAACGAGCTTTGATTGGTTTCCGGAGCTCATTCGGACACAGATTTCTTTGGTTAAGGCGCTGATAGTAGACCACGAGATTAAATTTTTTTCGAGTCCCCTCATGTGTCCAATAATTTCTAAACATTCTGGTTGAGGGAAAACCTGTAATTTTTTTGTAAAATGTTTACCATGTTTAAAATATTTATTTATTTATTTTTTTTTGGAGGCCTTCTCGTAACTTGAAACAAAGATATTAATAACTTATTTAAGTAATATTTCGCAAGTATGATAATATACTCTAAAAAAAGTCAGGTTTATTCTCAGCTCAATTTTTTCCATACCTCTTTAATTTCTTCTTGTATTTTATTTTTTAGCTGTTCTTTTATCGCATTTGATTTGAATTCTTCATTGCAAGTATTCAAGAGATTTCGAGAGATTTTTTGATCAATTTCCTTTGCTTTTTATATTTGAAGTGCGTTGATTTTCATATTGTTTTTAATACAAAACAGCCAAACACGCTTTATCAATTTTAATCAGTTTATTTTCTTATCAATCAATAATTATGTATATTAAGAGACACGATGGAGATTCTTTTTTTTTTTGAATAAGTTGAAAATTTGTAATGCTTATTTAAACGAAGATTAAAATGTGATTAATGAAGGAGAAAAAGCATTCAAACCTGGTGACACCGATTGTTTTTCTTAAGCTTTGAAAATAATTGACAGCCATTTTAACCACAAGCAGGGAAACTCGCCTCCATGTGAATGCATCAAGTTCGGGATATGACCCACCTTTAGCGTACCCAAAACCTGTGTTTATCCTGCTCACAGGCCATCGAAAGCGCCCCAATGATTTACGGTAACTAATTAATGGCCAAACGAACGATCCAACGAACAAACGAGGGACGAAAGGAACGGCGCGGACGGCACAAACGAACCGTGAAGCCAAACCAGTTTATCCGGTTTTCGCCAATTCATAAGCAAACATGGCCGCCAGGAAAATTGCAAACCCAGGTGCATTTAGCGGTTTCGCCCCGCGACATCAGTTCAATTATGGTTAAATGGCTCCGGGGAATTCTCTTCCCTGCTTCTTCGGGGTACAAGTTGGTTCCTCATTAGCGCTGGTCGGAGGAAAAGTCGGGAAACAGTGTGTTGAGAGCCTGGGAAAATGCACCACATTTCAGCTGACGGGCAGTGTTGTCATCTTTTTTACAGAATAAGAAAAGATAATCTAACTGAATTTAAAATAGATACAAATAAACCAAATAAAAAATCAACGTGAAACCCTACCAATGATTTTTTAACGGTCGCCATATAAGAAAAAAATGTTATCATACGAATCAACCTAGATCTTCATGATTTATATCGCTGTTTTGCCAAACAAGAGATGTGCTGGCAGCACTGCATTAAAGTACATGAAAAAACCACCCGTAGAGACAGAGAGCGAGAGATCGGGGAAAAAATCAGATTAAAATTGAAGTTTATCGGTTACTAGCATACCGAAACCATTTGGCGGGCTATACGCTCAGTTTAATGAAAATCAATAAATTGGCTTCGGGAAAAATGGCACACCAAGCGCCACCGAGCTAATTGTGGCCAACCAGCAGCATAATTATCGAAGTGCAATCTAGGTTTTCAACGAATGGGACGAGAAATAAAGCGCAGCAGGTGTGAAATACTCGCTCGCCTCCGGTGGCAGTTCCATCGATAAATGGGTTAAAATTCATTAGAAAAATGTTGCTTTGCTGAAAGGTTTAAATTTGTGTTAACTTTTTTATGAGATTTTGTTAAAATTCCAGCATAGTATCCAAGTACAGTATTCGAGTATTCAATAAATTTCTAATCAATAGAATAAAAACCTTTAACGATCCATGTTTTTCGAATATATTTTATACCAATTTTCCCCGACTTGTAGGAATGTCAAAAACATGACCTGATGAGAAATAGATGTTGGCGCTTCCCCCCATCAGCAGCACTATCGGAAACCCGTTCAATGGAAGGTAAAATTGTGCTGCTAGATTTCCCAAAACAAAAAGCTAACAACAATCGGGCATAAATTCACGAATAAAAAAAACAGAATTACTAAATCACGTTTTATCCTGCACCTGAACCCGGGACGCCAGAGTAGACGATGCTCGACAACACCGGTCCGGTTGTTAGGGTAAATATTTTCCCATCAATAATAGATGATCGGAAATCGGGCCGGGAATTTTGTGATGCTTCGAAGCTTCGATGGTTGCAAAACGGGGGGGAGCTAAAAAGGTATGAAGGGAGGACCAAAAATAAACAAACCTTACCAAAATAAGTGTAACAGCAGCAATGGATGCTGGGAAGAAATACGGGCAGCATAAAATGGATGTTGTTGCTTTGGTTCGTGTTGTTCCTGCTCAGGTTTTTATTTGTAGGCAGACAGAAATGCACTCAAACGATGTTGTCGAAGTTTTGCTGAAAAAACGTACAAAAATAAAAATGTTAAGTAAAGGTTTTTTCTTAATTAAAGTTTTTAGTAGAAGATCATCCAAAACAGTATTCTGTTAATTTTTTAATTACTTACCAATTTGTTTACCAATGGATCGAGCCGTATCAATTTGCCTTGAATTGTTCTATCGAATATGCATAAACAACTTTTTTGGCTCTGATTTTAACTGATTTTTCTACAAGAATAGACAACAAGTTGAAAAAATGTTTGAAGCTGATAAACCTTGCTGTTTTTATCCGATTTATACCCCATCTTAAGCTAAAGATATTTCATTTATGTTTCATCTTATTTTTTTGGTAACTCATAGCAACTTGCAGTTTTCTAAACATTTGTGTAGAATAATTTAAAGATTTTTTTTTTATCAATTCATAAAAAAAATTGGCTAAGACTGTTTGAGTTAGAGCCAAATTTACTAGAACAAATCAATAGAACATATTGTTAATAGGCAAGACGGAGGAGGGGGCGGGTTTAGGGACATATTTGATTTTTAAATTTTAAATGACTTTTTAATTTAATTTCAATAAATTTAAGAAATTGAATAAAAAAAGATCAAAAAGACCGACCACAATGGTTTGAGATAAAAAAGAATCTTATCGCATTGGGATAATCAATTCTAGACGAACAATAATTTACCAAGCAGAACTACGTCACATTCATGAAATCGATGAAAAGTATGTAAGAAAATAAATTTAAGTTATTTTTTCCTGGAGTAAAAGTGAAAATATTAATTAAAACTTGCAACTTTTTTCTATAAACTCATAACTTGCATTCTTTCTTCTTCAAAACTTTCCATCTTAAATTGTATATTTGAGGCGTTGCACCGGCAAACAAAATTTTCGATAAGTTTGTCGACTCATCTTTACTTTGAACGGGACTCAATACTTGGATCCTCAAAGCTCACAAATGCAGAATTTTTAGCTTTTACAGTTAAATTCTGCTAACCTCGGATAAGTGAAACCTCGAATAACACGACTGACATTAACAAACCCTATCATTTAATCTGGTTTTGCATATCATTTAGGGACATTACTTGGTAAATTCATGGTTTTTTTTTTAAATTTATTCAATCTACGATTTTCGGGAAATTTGATCTTAAAACATACTCAAAACGTCGATTAAATAGCTAAACAAAATATTGCGTTGATATGAAACAACTGAACATGGGTTTTGTATGAAAAAGATGGTTCGAATAAAGCGGAAGCTTGGAGCTGTCGGCATAATTTAAAAAGTTAACAAGGACCACCTGATAAATTGGTCACAAATCGTTCGTTTAAAAGAAGATCGACTTTTCAAAAGTCTGAGAAAGACATCCTCTGTATGTAGCTTAATTAATCTTGATTGACTTCTTATATCCTTAAGTTGCAGAATTTTTTAGAACGTATCTGGGCCGGACATATCCGACCAATTTTATATAAAAACCTAGCAGAATCCAGGTATTTGATTTCAAAATTGACGCCCAGAAATCCGAGCAAGTTTCGGACAAGTTTCGTCAAAACCCAGAAATTACTGAACAAAATCAAATAAAAAATGGATTTTTTTTTTCAAAACTAATCAACAGATTGCAAATCGTATTTTTGGCTTCCTATAAACCATTCATGATTGTTTGAATAAAACATGCTTAAAAAAATGGTTTTGAAGAAATAAAAAAAATTAAAAGTTTCAACCATAATTTGCTTTTTTTTGTATGATTGGTCAAAGAAAATGATAAAAGATCCGGGATAAATCAGGAAATTTTTGAATGAAATTTGGGCTATCGGGCAGGGCCGTACTGTCCCCAAATGTTGCATTGAATATCTGGACAAACGCGGATAAAACCGGACAATCGGACAATCTGGCAACCTTAAATCATTGAACTTGGTGCGCTGGTTAGATCTGAGCATTCATAAAATTTTTAGAAAAAACTTCAGCTCTACTTACGCGTTCCACATTCCTTCATCGCTGGCGTGGCTATGTTACTCCGTGATTGATCGAGGCCATAAACTTTGTGGAATGGCATAAAAAAGGTCCTTGGAATTAGCTGTGCATTAAAAATGCTCAAAACTCATGGTTTCTTTAAAAAAAAAAATCAAAAACGGCTCCGGCCACGTCCTAGTAGTTAGTGGGAGAAACATGAAGAAATGATGAAAGGATACTTTCAAAGTTCAAACAATAACCAGTTGTTTCCATATGTACTAAAAACTAGTTATAGAAAATCTAGAAACAAAGATAAGTCAATATCGCCGACAATTGAAATAGTCTAGAAGTCTACGAATCAGTTATTGAAAATCCAAGGAAAGGGTAGTGTCTGTAGAGGAAAGGTTATAGATAAGATAAAGATTTTTCATTTGTAAACTCCTTCTTCTAACTTTTAGGCAGTGATAAAAAAAGTTTATAGTACAATAGACAATATGATTAAATCTTTTTCAAGCTCACTTGAATTCCTAGCTGTTATTCCTGTTACATAAATTAATTTTATAAAATGACTTTTCAGAGACTTCTCTCAAACTTCAAACAATATTCATTAAGAGATATAGTACTTTGACCACTATTTCCATTCATTTTGATATATTTTGGAAAGGGTTGGACCAATAGTATTCCAGCAAAAATGCTCTTCCAACCGTAGGCTTTAAAGGGTGATACGGTCAAAATTTGATGAATATCAACTTGACGTATTTCTTTCAATTTTGCATTTAAGAAACCTGAACACCCCTCATTTTGAAGGTGTGTGTGTGTGTAGAATAATGCTCCTATTGGGCTTGGGCCCGCTAAAAAGAAAAAAGCTTGCTCTTTACTCTTACATAGATTTCCATAAGAATGACAGCTAGTCGGAGTGAAATTGGAGTGAAGGCTATTGCTTTCTCTGTTTAACAAATGAGAAATTGTATACCGGTATCGTGAGCGCGCCTATCCCCAATTTTGATTTTGGAATTCACTCTTCAGTTGTCAAAATGCCGTCCAAAGAAGAAGTCCAAAGTCGCTAAAAGTTGCCAAATCAACCGTTAGTCTGGATCGGGGGGAAATCGAAAACCGGAAGCCGCTAAGACGGCAAAGAGAGTTGCCGGTAGTTTCACGCGAAACCCAAATCTCTCTCTCCGAGATGCAGCAAATAAGCTAGGTGTATCGTCTACAACCAAGCATCGAGCCAAAAACGAGCCAGACTATCAACCTACAAGAAGGTAGTGACTCCAAATCGCGATGATAAACAAAATACGACGGCCAAAGCGCGATCTCGGAGGCTGTACACGACGATGCTGACGAAGTTTGACTGCGTGGTAATGGACGACGAAACCTACGTCAAAGCCGACTACAAGCAGCTTCCGGGACAGGAGTTTTATACGGCAAAAGGAAGTGGAAAGGTAGCAGATATTTTCAAGCACATGAAACTGTCAAAGTTCGCGAAGAAATATCTGGTTTGGCAAGCCATCCGAACCTGTGGCTTGAAAAGCAGCATTTTCATAGCTTCCGGGACTGTCAACCAAGAAATTCACGTGAAAGAGTGTTTGAATAAACGTCTGCTGCCTTTCCTGAAGAAACACGGTTGTTCCGTACTGTTTTGGCCGGATTTGGAATCTTGCCATTACGGTAAAAAGGCCATGGAGTGGTACGCTGCCAACAACGTGCAGGTTGTTCCCAAGGACAAGAACCCTCCCAACACGCCAGACCAAAAAAACTGCCAGAAGACCAAAAAACTGCTAAGGACGAGCAGCAGTTCAAGGCAAACTGGCATCCTGCGGTGAAGAAGGTGGACAAGGTGGCTGCACAAAATCTGATGGCAGGGGTTAAGCGTAAGGCCCGGCAATTCGGATTTGGAAAAGCGGAAGCCTAACTGAATATATTTCCTGAATTTTATACTAATTAAACTTGAAAATGAAATTTAATTTGATTTTTTAAATAAACGATTCCACCGATTTACACGTGTTTTTTCTTGACCAAATTTTGACCGTATAACCCTTTATACGTTATTCGATGACTGAAATACGATTGAAATAAAATTGCATATATTGGAAGACTGATCCCATACTTTAGGCCGATATACCATACTGAGGAGTGATCCCTTACTTTTGGACGTTAACTTGCTATTTTATCTGCCAATTTACCAATTTTTTGCACAAAACTTATCAAGATTGTTTTGTAAAGTGTGAAAAAAAGATCCAAATGTAACCTGAAATTTGAAATTTTTGGAAATGATCCAACTTTTATTTGTATAAAAAATCAACGGATCATATGTTGATCCAAATGATAACTTTATCGTAAACAACTTATCAAAATTAAAATCCACTCGACACAGTTCTGGACACGTCTGGACGTTCTCGAAACGTCAAAGTCGAAATGCGCAGAAAAACGAGTTTTTAAGTTTTTAAGATTCCGACAAAAGCGATATTGATCCCATAGTTGTTCAGACGAATGGGAACGTAGAGCTGCAAATGCTGGTTTCTTAATCCTCGGGGTCATACACTGAGAGGGACAGCCTCCAGCAGCGTGGGAGAGTCTATTCTCGATGTCAGCAGGTCAGCCACTACCAGAGCTCGAGTAGCGTTCCTACGAACTTGAAGCTTATCCAAGTCTATGAGGCGGCAACGATTTTCATAGCTTGACAGACAAAACGGATCTTGCCAGTTCAAGTGACGTAGGACATAGCGCAAGAAGCGCCGCTGGATCTCCTCGATTCGTTCAGCTCCGTTTTGATAGACGGGGCACCAGACAGCTGATGCGTACTCGAGAATGGAACGAACTATGCGGCAATAAAGACTTTCAAGGCAATACACGTCTTTGTCGTCTTTAGCCATGCGAAACAGGAATCCAAGTTCGTGTGAGTCTTGAACTCCAGCCGTTGATCGAGGATGACTCCTAGATCGTTGATGTGTTCTACTCGGGTGATGGTTTCACTTCCAAGGATGTACTCCGCACGAAGAGTGTGCCGCTTACGGGAAAATGATATAATCAAGCATGTGTTGCGGTTCAACGGCAGGCAGTTAATGTCGCACCAGTGAGCAAATACGGAAAATTGCTGCTGTAAAAAGTCGAGGTCGTCTTGGTTGTTTATGGCGTGAAAAAGTTTCAGGTCATCAGCATAAGCAAGTTTTGTGCCTTCAAGGAGCGAGAGTGCGTCATCGAAGTAGATTACGAAAATTATCGGTCCTAAATGGCTTCCTTGGGGTACTCCTGAGAGGGCAGGGAATTGCCTGGAAAAGAATTCACCAGTTTTAACGGATAGTTTCCGTTCCGTTAGATAACTCCACAGAATCCTAAGCGTCCGAGCTTTGCGATTGCTTTATCATGGTTCACCTTGTCGAACGCGGCAGAGATATCAGTGTAAATGGCGTCAGTTTGGATCTTCTTGGCAAAGCAGTCTTGAACGAAAGATGTGAAGCTCAGTAAGTTGGTAGTTGTGGATCGTTTAGACATGAATCCATGCTGGTCGTTGGAAATGTGAGGTTTGCAAAACGAGAAAACAGGATCCATAACGACCAGTTCAAAGAGTTTGGATATCGCGCATAGAGCTGATATCCCACGGTATTTAGTTGCTAACATCTCTCTTGTCCCCTTTTTTATGGACAGGAAACATATGAGCTTCCTTCCACAGTGAGGGAAAAATTGCGTTGTTCAGCGATGATTGAAAAATATATTTGATGGTAGTCAGCAATAGTGGCATAAAACGCTTCATAAAAAGTCCTAATATACCGTCCGGGCCCGTAGAGGTAGAATTTTTCAACTTTGCTGTCGCTTTCAAGATGGCAGCATCTTCAATTAGGAATCCAATTAAAGATGAACCAAGGGGTAAAATATTCCGGACAGCCCTGACTAGTTGCTCTGATGAAATGCCCTCGGAGGTAAAAACGCTTGAGAATTTTCCGGCGAAGAGCTCACAAATATCGGGGTCGGAAGCAGCTGTGTTGTCCAGAAATTTGTGGGACGGGAGCCCTGTTTCTTTTCGCTGATTTTTTACGTGCTTCCAAAATTTGTTCGAACTGGTCTTGAAGTTTCGCTGGAGCCGATTAAGATAATTCTGGTATCAGCGCTTATTGGTCTTTTTATAAGTCGAGTTCAGTTTGCGGTATTCGTTCTGAGCGTAGAGCGACTTGTGCTTGTTATAGTTACGAAGGGCACGTTTTTTAGCTGTCTTCAGTTGCCGCAGTTCTTTAGTGACTCACGGAGCCCGTAGAAAAGCACCTACGCTACGTTTCGGCACATGGCGATAGAGGGTGTAATTAAGGATATTCGTAAATGTCTCTGCAGCTGCGTTGGGATCAGAAAGATCGAGCTCGACTTCCCATTCGATGGATTCCAGAACGCGCAAGATAGCCTCGGAATCTATATTCTTGAAGTCGTTATAGTAAGACGTTTTCTCAATGGGTGAATATAACCTAGCGGTACCGAGTAAGACCACTAGAGCTGGGTGATGTAGGACATCTTCGGCGAGTGGAGCGGGAGTTAAATCGATCGTCGGAATCCTGAACCCTTCGTTAACAAAGCAGAGGTAAAGTTTCCTGCCGTTCTCGTTTTCATATAATTTATCTGACGTAGAGTCGCTGTGCTTAAGGCATCTAAGTAGACGCTGCAAGGTGCCGTGAAAGAAGAACGCGCAGGATCTGGATACAGGAATCCGCCTTGTGAAAAGCACCATTTCAAGCCAGGCATGTTGAATTCGCCGACGACGAGGATGTCATCTTCAGGAGAGCAAATGGAACTGACTTTAGAGAGGCAACGTGAAAAAGATTAGGCTACAACCAGGTCACTGAAACGATCAGGAGGCACGTACACCATACACACATAAAGTTTCCGATCACCAAGATCGATGCGGGTCCAAAGAATTTCCAGATTAACCCAAAAGTCGTCTTCAATAAGTATGGCGGGTAGTTTAGATTTAACAGCAAGTTACACACCGCCTTCGGTAGACTTTTTGCTGTTGAGTGGACTGCAATCGCAACGAAACACTGCATAATCAGAGCCGATAACCTGACTAGATAGAGTGCGGTCGTTGAGCCATGTTTCAGTAAAAGCGATAATGTCGTAGCAGGAAAACGTAGTGGCGAGGAAATAGTCAATCAAGCAAGAATTGACACCACCAACATTCTGATACCTGATAATCGATTCGGCTGGTTCAGAAGCAGAGCGTGAACGACGATCACTGGAAAGGCAAATTCCATCACGCGGATAAGGACTATCGGTGATATAATACTTGCCAGATAACGCAGGCTGGAGAACCCCTTCACCACAGACGAACTCAGGGCCGGGACGACTGTGCGACTACGCTAAGTTTAAGAAATATTACGTTAACATATACAATTTTACAAATAGATACGAAAAAGGTTTTGCTCATCATCTATTGGATAAAACGAAATGCTATAAGTCATAAGGCTACAGAAATATGGCCGACGAAAACTTGTATGATTTTGGGAGGATGATTCCAAACTTATGGCCGGCAGTTAAACATACACTGTTGATTACCATCCCAAGTAACACAGATTATGCCAACTAGCATTAGGAAGTTTTATTATGGTTTAATTATGGCATTTTTTTGTGCAGCTCGTTTTATGGCGGTTTTATTATGGTCATGCAGAATGCTTATATTTTTTTTCGACCATATGTTTGCAGATGGTTTTGAAAACGCTTATAAAACTTTTATTAAACATACTGTTTTAGTTATTTTGAAAGAGTTATGAATGCTTTTTTAAAACTATAATAAAACACAAACTTAGAAGTTTGCTCCAAGCTTTCTTTTGCATGTTCTATAATAGCACTCAGTGCCTGATTATTAAACCGCCATAAAACTTAGTGACAGTTCTCGATCAAAATGTCAAAACAGGACACGCTCAGATTAGATAGCACATATTTGAATTGGAACTCCCATTTTTACCCATTTTTGGTAAGTTATGCGTGTTGGTTTTGAGTTTAAATTAAAAAAATACATCTTTGAAAACTTGAAACCACCGAAAGTGGTATGAATATCTTTACAATATGAGTATTGAGTGAAAGGGCCCAAATAGTAGGAAAAAAAAGCTTGACGCCATCATTAATTCAAGATGGCGGCTTCCTCTTTTATTTTCAAAGCTGAAAATTACTGAAAATATCGTGAAACCTTCACAATATGGTTATAAAGTGAAAGTAATAAACGAGTAGAAGTCAAATTTTGTTGCCCGTCGCCATCTTTAATCCAAGATGGCGGCTATGACTCAACTTAAAAATACAGTAAATGACTGAAAATCGCATAAAACCTATATTATAGGGGTATAAGTTAAAAGAAATCAACCGGTAGAAGTTGAATTACGCTATCTTACGCCATCTTGAAATCCAAGATGGCGGCTTCCGCTAAACTTTAAAATGTAGTGAATGACTTAAAATGACATGAAACCCAAATTGGTAGTGGGTGAAGGGGTTTACGAGTAGAAGTCGAATATTGCTATCTTACGCCATCTTGAAATCCAAGATGGCAGCTTTCTATAAACTTAAAAAATGCTCTAAATCATTAAATATCGCATGAAACCTCCAAAATATGGATATTTGTCAATTGGGATAAGCTATAAAAAGTTTATTTTTGCATTCTGACGCAATCTTGAAATCCAGGATGGTGGCTTCAGCTGAACTTAAAAATACTGTAAATGATGGGTGATAAGGCTAAATGATAGAAGTCGAATATCTCTTTTCGCGTTTCTCTAAAAATCTGTAAGTGACTGAAAATCCCACAAAAACTACCACAATACAGACCCCGTTCGTTTTTGGCAACATTCGATTTTGGAAACATCGAATTTGGCACATGTGCCAAAATCAGACGGTTAACAGAAACAACATAACCTTATAATTTTCGCTAGAATAAGACCAATAAAATTTAGACATAA
Source organism: Uranotaenia lowii (assembly GCF_029784155.1). NCBI lineage: Eukaryota > Metazoa > Arthropoda > Insecta > Diptera > Culicidae > Uranotaenia > Uranotaenia lowii. Next base: position 312,297,580 of record NC_073693.1, read on the forward strand.
TAGCATGATAGGAATAAAAAAATTACATAAATGGCAAAAAAAATCAAAAACTATAAACAAAAAAAGAAAAGTTCTAAATGCATTAAAACATAATGAAAAAATAATAAAAGTGATTTAAAATGATCTAAATTGTTTTAAAATAGTAGTTATAATGTAGTATTACGTGAAAAAAAGCTGTGTTCAAGCGATTTTCATTGATTAACAGCATTTTAAATTCAGTGGAAGCTGCCATCTTGGATTCCAAGATGGCGTCGGAAAGAAAAAAATCGACATCTTCTAGCTTAGCCTTTTCATTCAATACTCGTATAGTGGTGGTTTAATGCGACTTTTTGTCAGCATTAAGCATTAAAAGTTGAGCGGATGCCGCCATCTTGGATTTCAAGATGGCGTCGGATAGCGAAATTCGACTTCTACTCGTTTAGCACTTTCACCCGATACCCATTTTGTTGGGGTTTCGTGCGATTTCAAGTCATTTACACCATTTTAAAGTTCAGCGGAAGCCGCCATCTTGGATTTCAAGATGGCGTCAGACAACGAAATTTGACTTCAACTCATGATTCATTCCACGGGTCATTGAAAACCAATCCCTTTTCATTCAAAAAGTCTGTCCTCATTTACTGTACTAATGATTAACAACTCAGAAATGAGGAACTCAACCTTAGCGTGTAATTGGTTTGCTTGCGAGAGAAACGTCAAATCGTAGCTTTTTTTGGGGTCATCATTAAACCATAATAAAACTATTAATTGACTCACGCCATGTTGGTTGCAAAATCGAAGGGTACAAAATGACGCCATGTTGATGGATTCACAATGCCAGCATTGGAAAATATTTTTTCAGGCCTTTTTTCCATCAATCCCATCATGATTGACCATCAGATTTGACGAGGCGCATTTATTTTAAGATACTATTTCATATACATTTTACCTAAAATCTTGACTGGCAGTAGAAAAGACGCTCATTATATGGGTAAAACATTGGTTTTTTAGCTATTAATTTTACCAGATTCATATCTGAATAATGCAATCATCATTCATCAACCATTACGGTTGCTGGAAAAAACAAAAAAAAACTCCGAGAACTGACAGAACCGAAAAAAACAAAAATTTCTAACATGTTTTATAATAGCTTTTTAAAAGCTTTGGTGACCAATATTGATGACTAACAATGATTGGTCATGATGACGTTCCTAGGATAGGGCCAAATAGCCTTATTTTGGCTTTATTAGAGTCCAGGTGATGTTATAGAATGTACTTTAGCTTTTTATGAAGATTAATGCTATGGTCCAAACGACATTTTGCTGACCATAATAAAGCTAAAATTGTTACTTGGGATACCATCATATATGTCAATCGAAATATTTCTGAAGAATTCATCGTTCGATTATTAGGTCAGATAAATTGCCCTAAGAACAAGAAGGAAAAAACGAATTAACGGTTATTCTTAAAGTTGCTTTTGCGAAAGTTATATTTAAAATTTTTATAATTTCAGATTATTTTTAAAGTTCAATATAGACCCTTTTCCTCCTGCCAATAAGTCTTTGGGTGTATGGCTCCAGATTTTTCTTCGGAAATTCCTTCACGCCATCCCAAATCATCCATTTTCGATTGTTTTGCCGTGTTGTTTTCCTGCCTGCCCCAGCCCCCAAATTGTTCACGTTTCCCCTTCGTTTGATTTCCCATGTTCGTCCGCCCTCGAGAGTTCATCCCTTAAATCAGCAGTTCTTTTTTCGGACCAAGTCATTGGAGGAGGGTTGCTGTGTTGTTTTTACAAAGTAGTCAAAGGGCAAAAAATTTTCTCGGTTGGCTTCCCCTTTGCTTGCTTGCTTACTTGCTTGCTTGCTGTCAGCTCACCAACGCAGAACGACTTCGCAGGTGAACACATAAAAACCTATTGAAGGGATGATGATGGCAACCGGTGCGAATGACCGCCGCAAATCGTTTCTCGGGAGCGAAGTCTCCGGGAAAAACAACAACCCCTACTTCAGTTTCAGTTTTTCTTCTGTTGCTCCCTTGGCTACCGGATGTTGGTGTTGGCTGACTTGGAGTGGGTTTTTTTTTGGTGGTGTTTAGCTCATTCACCTGACTGACCGAATCCGCTCTGACCGGAAAGAAAGAAGAAAAAAACGAACCAACCGAACCTATTTGTATCGATGAATGATTCAGTAGGCAACACCGCCAATCCGCCACCAAAATTGGTCGGAAGATTCACCTGAAAATCAAGTGTGGACAATAGAATGTGTCAAATTACAACATTTTAGGAATCTCAAAACACCTGTTGGCTTAAAAATTCTTTATTTTTAATTAAAGAAAGCTGAGGTAGGTTCAAACGTGGATTTTGATAAAAAAAAAATTGTATAGCAAATACGAAATTTCGATCAGAGTCACTTTTTTATTTGTCTTCAATACTCTCAATCAACGCGATGCAAAACTTCGAGAAAATCTCCGACTACAAATAGCTAAATGTGGAAACTTGAAAAAAAAACAAAGTTTGTGAAAGTTTGCTTCTGTTTTCACTTGTTTTTTTTTTTTGTGAAGGGGAGATGTGTAGCCGATAATTACGAGAGCGATTCTCTTTCGACTGATAGGCCTTTCCGAGTCGGGAATCTCCCTCCATTATCTACATCTACAACACGCACACTTACAGACACGACAACTAAACTTTCGTATCGTGCATGAGCGAGCAATCGCCGGCGGCAGTTAAGTGGCAAACGACATTAAGTGAGGCAAGTTGCGTGTCTCTCGTTCAGCCAAAGGGACGCGAAGCCAGTTTACACTGAAAAGACTACAAAACAATCAGATAAGGGAGATAAGAATGAATTTTCATTTAAAATTATACTATCAGGAAAAACAAGATCAGCAGAGAAGTTAAAGAATTTTAAAAGTCCTTCTATTTGAAAAATAATAGAAAACTGTGTACTGTACAGGATTTGAACCCACACACTATGGTTTCAACATATTAAAGTTTGTCTCTAGACGTAGTCGGATAATTTGGAATATAATTCCCATTAGATTCAGCAGGCCTAATAATTTGACACACCCTAGTCTGTTCCAGGGTCAAGGGGTAGCTCTTGATCTCTGAGCAAAACCATGGTGGGAGGATTCGGTCGATGCCATTAGCCGGGGGTTTCGCAACCGGACGGATGAGCAATTCCCGGATTCGGGATTCGGCGTCCACGTTGATGGCAGCGGACGACGAATGACCATGTGGATGGTTGCCCCAGAGGAGGAAGTACTCCAGTCAGCATCGTAATCTGGGAAGGATTTTGGACGTGATGATTGTGTTTCCATGCCTTTAATTTAGCAGCTGGGGTTTAGGAGGTTAAACCTTGGAAGTAATGTTTGCGGACTTTGATTTTTATATCGCAACGGTGTGTGCGGTGGGCATTTTGGGCAATGTCTTGATTGGATTTTTGTTTTGACAAATCCTGAATCCTGTACAGGTATAAGAGGTCTCTGGTAAGTAAACCGAAACAAGGGGGCTTGACCAGTTTTGAATCAAGTTGTTAAGAGGACGGTTTCCAAATTTTTTATCGGGGCCAAATACTTGTAAGTAGGTTTGAAAAATCAATGATGAAAAGAAATCTGTCTATCATTGCATAATTAATATAATTCTTATATGTTCTCCAATAAAAGGAAAGAATATAGGGTGATACGGTCAAAATTTGGTCAAGTGAAAACGCGTGTAAATCGGTGAAATCGTTTATTTAAAAATCAAATTAAATTTCATTTTCAAGTTTAATTAGTACAAAATTCAGGAAATATATTCAGCTAAGCTTCCGCTTTTCGGGCCTTACGCTAAACTTCTGCCATCAGATTTTGTACAGCCACCTTGTCCACCTTCTTCGCCGCAGAAAGCCAGTTTGCCTTGAACTGCTGCTCGTCCTTAGCAGTTTTTTTTGGTCTTCTAAAATAGAAATCAAATTAATCTTTTTCTGAAAGAAATCCAAAATTTCGACTAGTAAATCTTCCAATGACAATTAAAGAGAAAATTAACGCTTTGCTTTAAACTGCGATAAGCGTCAAGGTTTTGATTTTTTTTTGAGTTCTCATAAAACTGTTCAAAAATTTTGAACAATTTAACAAGCGACTGTTTGTTTTCAGGAAAAACAATTCCTCATTGTTATCTATACATGTTGCTTTATCTTTCTTGTACTTGAAGATTTTTTTTTTTGCAATCAAAATCAAGATTCAGGATAAATCAACCCTAAAATATAAGATTTCTCAAGTTTAAAATGCTATATATTAGATTGAGGGTGCCAGAATTTTTTCGGCACGTATTCGGGCCTGAAAAATCCGAGCAATTTCATCTAGCGAACTGACAAAATCCGGGCATTTGGTTTTTAAATATTTGACCCTAAATCTGGGCAATACTCTGGCAAATTTAGTCAAAACTCTGGGATACTTTAACCAGAATCAAGAAAAAAAATCTTGAAAAAAAATATTATTTTTATCTTAGCTTATAAGCAAATATTTAATTATAGTTCAGGCTTCGAAAAAACTTTCCGCGATAATTCTTATATAATTTGCTCAAAAAATTTCCAAATAATTGTTTTTTTTAATGATTCGACAAATCAGTTGAATAAATCCAAATAAATTCCATGCTTTTTCAGTGAAATCCGGGCAACCGAGTCAGACCGAACTTTTACCAAATTTTTAATCGGGCTAACCTGGATAAAGCCAGAAAATCTGGCAAGCTTATATAAGATACAGATGGAAGGAGGATTCAACTTTTTTTTTAATGTTTATTCTAATAAATAAAAAAAAATCGAACACTGTGATGATTTTGAAAACTTTATTATTCGAAATAATGCTCTGCGCTTGAGGAAAAACTTTTTTTTAATAATAAGTTTTAAACTACGGTTATTACACTTTTGAATATTTTTAATATGTACACATCAAAAACTATAGAAATATGAAGTCGGAACCAATTATTTTCTTGAATTATCTTCATTTAACTTTTTTTTTGTTTCGATTATAGTCATTTTACCATCATTATGGCATTCGCGACTTTATCAACGTTACAGTTGGCGGATCGTTATCGAAAAACTTAGCCGGTACAACTGTGTTCGATGTTTACTCTTGGGCTTGAACTCGCGGACATCTGCTCAGGAGACAACAGACTAGCCAACAGAGCTATATCACAAGCCCATCTTCATTTTACGTTTAAAAGAAATGTCATGAAATGTCAATGAATTCAATAGGAAATCGAGCAATGCTTATCAACCTCTAGCTGAACAGAAAGCAAGGAGATCTAAGTAGTCTGTGACAAGAGACTGATGTGTTTTTTTTTTTCGAGCTCTTCATTTAAAGCTAGTGAAAAAAGCCAAAAATCATTTAAAATCAAGTGTTAACCATGAGTTCGGGACAGAAGGATCGTAAAGGATAACAAGCAAAAGTTCAAGCAGTGAAAAGTAACCAAGCTAAGTATTTTTTATTTTTATCAGATTTTCAAAATTTACTCTAAACTGTAAATTTTCCTTGTTTTTTGTGTTTTTTTTTCATTATTCATTTTCATTAAGGTTTTAGTTTCCCACAGCTTTTTAAACGTTACAAAAAGAAAGTTTTGAAAAATTTCGACCTCTATACTTTTGTTTCAACGAATCCTGCATTTGTAGCTTGGATCGATAAGTTCTCGGAAGTACAATAAGGTTCCGCAGTCGTCAATTTAACCAAAAGTTATTAAATCTCACATATTTCACCATATGCCAGATTAAACTTTACGTATCTTTTTTAGGTTTGATGCAGTCATATTATTTTTCAATTTTAAAATACAATGTAAAAAAAACTCATAGAAAATTTGATTTTTCATCTTATTTTCTATGGTGTTTTTTTTAGCATTTTGATGTGCAACTTTTAATACCGTTTCTTTGTAGCCCTCCAACAGCAGGTATCACCCGTAGTTCTTTAGTTCCTTTTTTCAAAATTTTTTTTTAAAATATCCTTTTTTTTAATTTAGATAAAATGATTTTTTTTTTTCATTTGAGAATTTATACCGTTTTTCAATGGATGTTGTTTCAATGTCCTGCTGACTGGAAGGCAAGAAGGAAATCAATCCAGATTATCTAATTTTTAAAAGAAAGGTGCTTGATAGAAGAGTACAAACATAGAAATTTGTCGAAAATTTATACGTTATTTTATTTCCGTCTCGGAAGAGGAAAGAATTTAAATGTGTTGCAGGATTGTTAGCGAACCGGGAAGAACTTAGAGAGTTTTAATGTCTCGTCGGGTAACCAATAAAGGACCTAGAATTTTTAAAGTATCATCGAGAAAAATTCATGTTTGGAAGGTTTTAACGGAATTTCAGTAGTTTTTTTTTTTAAATATAATTCTTAATCTGAATGTAGTTTACGACAGTCTCGTTTAGTTTCAACTCGTAAACATATAAAAATATTTTTTAAACTGATTTTTCTTGCTTGAGCGGAATTATTCTCATTAAATGGTAGTTTTTACATTTTCAACCACGTTTTTGTTCATTGGTCAACAAACGAAGTTTCAATCGTTTTTTTAAAAAACCTTTTGTGCGATCTGTCGAAATTGGTTGTCTACACTCTAAAAAATAATCTTGTTAAATTTTCCAATATTCAATTTAACGGTTAATATTTTGTCTTGTCTCATTAGCCAATCTTGAGCTCAAATGACAAGGTCTTTTGTTATACGGGCATATTGACTTCATTGCAGTAACTTTAAATAAAAAACCATCATCTAAAATAATCTTTTCTCAGATTCTAATACACAGAGGCTTATTAACCTGTTTAAGGGAAAATAAATTATACCGGTGATTATGAGGTGAAGTACAAATATGGCCTCACGAAATTGTTTAAAAGGCATAGAATGACTATCGGAATATTTTCTAGACAATGATTTTTTTTTCATCAGTGATTCAAGTTGTATTGAATGGATAAGACCGAATCGTTTGAGACGAATTATTTTTCGTCTTTTTGTTAAAAGTTCATAGCTCGTCCTTTTTCTTCTCTGTAATAGCGAAGTCAATATGAGGCAAAGAGTAGAATCGAATTGATGAGTTTTCAAAAACAACCTTTATTAGTTATCAAAACAGAAATTTTATTAAATTTTTTTAACTTAAAAACGAGGTATTTATTTAAAAATCATAAGACATCAAAAATTTGATTACAATTATAGTTTGAAATATGACCTATCTCTCCATTTTGAAGGGTCGTATTTGGAAATACATCAATATAACAGGAATAATAGCTAGAAAAATAAGTTAGCTTCAAGAAGAGATTTTTAAAATATGCTTTATTCACCATAACTGCATTATGGTAAAATTTTTGCCTTTTTGTCTCTGCCTTATAGATGGAAGTAGGAGTTTCCTTAGGAATTATGTAGGAGCATAGGAGGTGTAGGAAAACTTGATCGCACCATTTGTCAAAATGGATCCTGATCTTAAACCTTCCCCAACCAACAAAACCCTTTCCTTGGATATTTAAATATAGATTCGCAGATAGATAGACGGTTTCTGTAGTTGGAGATATTGATTTACTTTTTTTTCTATTTTTTTCAAAATTTATCTTTTGAATATAAAGGAGCGAAAGGTTGTTAATTGATCCTATGAAGTATCCTACTAACAATCCTTCCTGCATCCCTCATTGACTACTAGGACGTGACCGGCGCCGTTATTGATCATTTTCAAAGGGAGAGCATGAGTTTTGTGCATTTCGAATGAACTGCTAGTCCTAAGCACCATTCTTTTGATCCTTGCACAAAATTGATGACCTCGATCAACCACGGAGTAGCAACCATTGCCGAAGTAGAACTTGTTCTGCCTAGCCACGCCAGCGATCATGGAATCGGAAATGCGTAAGTTGAGCAAAGTTTAATAAAATTTGCTATTTGAAGTCTTTAAAAGTGTAGTTGTATAAACATATTTGCACAGCATTTCCAGTTCAATGATTTAAGGTGGATATGAGTAGTCAACCAAGCTAAGCTAGCTAAGCTAAGCTCTAGCTGAACAGGAAGCAAGGGATTAATAATAATCATATCTCACATTTCCAGAAGATGTCTCTAAAGTTTTGATGTTTTAATTGAAAATACTTAAAACTGCCTGTTTTAACGAGCGACTGACAGAAAATCTTCGGTAACTTTTTTAACATTAGCCAAAATTACTCACATTTGTCGAGTAAGTGGATTAGTGAAATAAAATTTTCAGTATAGAATACTATGTTATATTCCACAATGTTCCTTAACAAATAAAAAAAACTTCAACATGCTAAGTACAATGAAACGGGAATCACTAAAAAAATTTTTTCAAAAAATCTAAAAGGTGAGATTTCAATTATATCGAAAATTTTAAAAATTCTTTCTCTGACGCTGAGTGACCAACATTTTTAATAGCCGGGCCAAATTTAAGTAATGAGATTTGCTAACGGGCCACACAACAATTTTACTAACCGAGAAAAATAAATAAATTATAAAAAACCCGGTGATTAAGTCTCATTAATATTTCTTTTGTATTCAAAGCAAAAAACTCAAGTAACACAGATTAAGCCAACAAGCATTGGAAAGTTTTACTATGATTTTATTATGACATTTTCCATGCAACTACTTTTATAAAAGTTTAATTATGGTTATTAGAATTGCTTGGAATCTTGATTCAACCATTTGTTTTAATGTAGTCTTGAGAAAAAAAAAATCTTTTACAAAATATACTATTTGGGTTGTTTAGAAAAAGTTCTGAATGCCCTTTTAAAAACTTGTTAAAGTTTGTTCCAAGCTTTTTGTTGCTTGTCTTATAAAGGCATGCCGTGCTCGATTTTAAAATCATTATAAAATAAATGGCAATTCTCGATCAAGATGTCAAACAGGTCACGCTCAGACTAGATTACACATATTTTAACTGGAATACCTATTATAACAGGTTTTTGATAAGTCATGTGTGTTGATTTTGAGTCTAATAAAAATATTCAAAAATCTTTGAAATACTTCAAATCATCGGAAGTTATATGAATATTACTACAATATGAGTATCGCGTGAAAGGGTCCAGCTAGTAGGAGGAAAAATTTGTTGCTTGACTTTTCTTTTCAAAGCTGTAAATTAATGCAAATCTCATGCAACATCCACAATATGGGTATCAGGTGAAAAAGCTAAGCGAGTAGAAGTCGAATTTCGTTGTCCGAAGCTATCTCCAAAATGGAGGCTTTCGCTTAACTTGAAAATGCTGTAAATGACTTAAAATTTCAATGAAATTTTCGACCATTTACAGCATCTTAAATAAATTTTACTTTTACTCGTTAAGCCCTTTCATCCAATACCTAAACAGTGGGAGCTTCATACGATTTTCAGTGATTTGCAACATTTTGAAGTTAATCGGAAAACACCATATTGGATTTCCAGATGCTGTCAGTCAGCGAAATTCTGCTTCTAGTTTGGCCTTTCACCCAATACCCAAATTGTGGAGTCCAATGCGTTTAAGTCGTTTGCACAACTTTTAAGTTCAGTTGATGACGCCATTTTGGATTTCAAAATGGCGTCAGAAAACGAAATTCGACATCTTCTAGTTTAGCCCTTCCACTTGATAACCATATCATGGGACTTTCATGTGATTTTATTATATTTACATAATTTTAAAGTTCAGCTGAATTCGCCAACTTGAACTTTAAGATGGCGTCAGACAACAAGTTTCGACTTCAACTCATGATATCATTCCACCGGCCATTCACAACCAATCCTTTATTCATTTTATTTAAATGTATTTACTGTACTTATGAAAAATAACTCAGAAAGGAGGAACTCATCCTACGCGTGTAATTGGTTGGCTTGTGAGAGAAACGACAGCCATTTTTATGACCATAATAAAGATATTAAGCATTGAATTGACTAACGCCTTAGCTTTCAATGAAGATCCTTGTTGTATCAAGGAAACATATTTATTAATTTTCCGTGATATTTAAAGAATTTTGTCTGTTTCTTGTGTTTCAATAGAAGCTAACGATAAAAATTAGAACTTTGCCCTTCCCAAGCTATTTTATGATTTCATTATCATTTTAATGTACTAAACTGTTTGAGTCATTCCGGAATTTGTGAAAAAAATATTTTAATATATCTCTGATTTCTTCAAAACCCCTCAAAGCTTTAACTTGTTCCACTTGAAAGCCCTCAGCGCTCCCAGACTGCTGTGTGAGAGACTGCTGAGGACCATTTTTGAATTTTACAATTAATATTTTAATTTTTAATCTATTTTCAAATCGAATGTTGTGATTTTTTTTCTTAAAAGTATTACTTTTTGCTTGTTTTTCCAATTAAATATCTTTGTTTGGTCTGATCTGTTGCTGTTTTTTTATCGTTTATCTTTCCCCGTATAAGGCAACACCTACTTTCCGAAACATCTTGCCCTAGCCCTGATTCCAGCATTATGGTTGTTTGTTCACTCACTTAAGGTAGCATGAAATATTCGGGCTACTTTCTCCCTAAGGAAGAAATCATTAAAAGTTTTATTGCCGTAATAATGTTTTGAGTCACGGGGAGGAAGTCCGGACCGTTTCCGGGTGCTGGTCAAATCTTCCCCGAATCATGTCTTAGTTTGGGAGAAAATCGTAAATCGAACGACGACAACAACGATGGGAAGCAAAAAAAGTCGTGGAGGATGGGTGCAAGGGGGAAAGTTGAATGAAGAACTCGCAACTGATCCTTTTCCAAATAATCCGCTTATTTACTTCTTGGAGAAGCCAATTGCCTCCTCTGCTTTCGGAGCGTTATGTGGCGCGCAAAATTTCGGACAAACGATAAAGTTGTGCCAAAGAAAAGCAAGTTGACTGACTGGAGTCCCGCGGGATCTTCGAAAGGAACGTCCCGTGGAATCGTCGGAACTTCTCAGCAATGCGAAGACGGGAGACGATTTAGTCTATAGCTGATTGATTGCCAGTTGAGAAACTGTTTTGCTGGCTGTTGGAGGACATCTTGTGATGATTGATTATTTAGCTGATTGTTCGGAAATAATTCATCGAAAGCTGTTGAGAAATCAATCAAAGGAATGTTTTATATTTTGTACATAAATTAAACTTGGAAAAGCTGAGTGCTCTTGATAGGATGCTGCTCATTTTTTCGAGAGTGTTTCAACTTTTAGAAGTTGCTCTCGAAAGGGTTTAATTTTAGAAGTGACTAGCTGATTTACCCGGCCTTGCTCGGGTTTGCATAAAATATAAATCAAAATGAGTCATTTGACTTTACGAAATTTTGGTAGCTTTGTAAACAATATGTTTTATATATTTATTATGAGAAAATTTTACCCATGTTTTGCCATGTATGTAAGCTTTGAAAGTTTTGTTAGTGTTTTTCAAGTTTTGAATGAGAATATTTACTGTGTTTCCCTTTTTCATATTTTTGAAATACTTATAGTTATGAGGTTCGTATTCATAGAAATTAAAAATAATTTACCATGAATGCTTTTTCATTTCATACCGAAAAACATTTTATACCCACCCTTTCTTGAAGGAAGCTTGAATAGCTTTGACCTTCTTATTTTTCTTCTTCAAATGATTAAACTATATTTTTATGTTTCCCACCCCCCATCTAATAAAATCTCTTTTGGAGATGATCTCTTCGGACGCTATATGCCAAATGCTCCCCCTATGCTATATTCAAGTTTAATTTGTCCAAAAAATTCTAAGAAGGCTTCCGAAACTTGCCGCAGCTCGTGGCCTTCAAGTCTTCCAAGCCAACGGCCATGAGTTCGAATACCAGTCACGGCATACACAGTAAACTTTTGTGGTTTAGTGGTTTAAGCATTTGTGAGATGCTAGCCATCATATACTCGAAAGATGTACGCTTAGAATTAAGTAAAAGAAATCTCTTCGAGGACACATTAAGTTTCATTGAGATCCTGTATGTGTTTGTATTTGGTTTTTTAAACTTGCTGAAGACTCATTTTGCATGTTTTCAAATGGATGTGTACTTTTCGTTGTTTTTTCCACACTGTTTTATGATTAGTTTTTCTTAAATGTTCCAAGTTCCACTTATAGTTTTTTGAAGTGATCCAAAAAAAATATCACGGAGCCCAAATCGCCAGTTTTATGATGTTATAACAAAACATTTTTTTTTTAAATTTTTACATTCTTGGAAAAAAAATCTCATTAATTATTGTGAAGAGTGATAAAGTAAAAATTCTTGGAAATAATTTGATTGAATTCGCAGTACTTAACGGTTTAAGTTTTCGCATAATTGGATGGTAAAATTGAACACATTGATGATCAACATTTTTACAAAAGTCATAGATTGACCGATAAAATTGAATTGTATAAAACTTAAAACCTCATACTTAATTTCAAATAAAGTTTCTTGCGTTGGATTTGGTTTTTCCAGATAATGCACGTTAAATTTTTGAGACGGCTTTCAAAGCGTTGACATCACAGCTCTCAACTTATAACTCTGAATTTAATTATTTTATCTTTCTTTATGAGGAATTCTAAAAATACGAAAATGGTTGGTTCTAAAAAGCTTGATTTTAAGATTACTTAATATGTTTTCAGCATTCAATCGAAATTCATAATGAAGATAAATCACTGCATCCATACTTCACACACTGTATATTCTTATAGACTCCAAAGCCCTGCAGCAGTGGTAGAGAGTACTTTGAAAACCACTACAATTCAAGTCAATACATACTTAACAGGTTAGTTGTATTTTTCAATTCGAAATATTAGCTCATCATTGCATCCAAAATTCTCGTATCTACCGGTACCACGTGCTTTCAGCAGTACAAGGTTCAAAAAACACCCGCCAAAATTTCCCATTGCAAATCTTTAACGCTCAGCAAGCTTTGATTTGCTTTCCAGTACACGTGAACTCTGGATAGCCGTTTCTTACGCCCGGCCCATGGTGATGGTGAAAACAACCCGCCAAAGGAAACGAAAATCGGCTGCCAAATGGGTGCCATGACTTTTGATTTGTGAAAATAAAAACGAAAGTTGTATGGGAGGGTTCCTTTTCTTAGGCGGGAGGGGCTCAGAACTTTCACTAAAACCTTACCCTGGTCCAAATACATCTCTGTACCAAATTTCAGGCTTATCGGTTAAGCGGTGTCGATTTGTATAAGGTGCATACAAACATATATAGTCCAACTCATCTTTATATATTAGATTTGAATGGATGAATTATTTGCAATTTGTAGGGCTGCTGTTGAACCTTGTTCGATATTTATTTCGTGAAGATTATTTCTTAGCAGATTTCTATGCTGGTTCCTTTTCTAAATGAAAGTATTTCTCCTGCTATTCAATAAAACTAATCTATAAAAAAGTTTAGTTTTGAAAGGCATTTTGCAGTTCTAGTATATTGGGATATCATTTCATTTTCCAGCAAACTTCTAGTGGTGAGATAATCATAAGATTCCCAATTATTTTAAGTTTTTTTTTTATCCGCAAAAATACACACACGAAGCCAGAAAAAATTTCAAATCCTTCTTTTGTCACATGAGGTTGAGACATCACAAGAAGCGGGAAGGGATGGTAAAAATACTGCTAAAAACACAGAACCAATTTTAACATTATCAAAAATTGGAGCCTTTTAACATTAAAAAAAAAAATGAAAATTAAAGACAAATTCGAGAGATTAAAAAAAACCCAGAATCCGCTGCATGCTTTTAGCGCATGAAACTGTTTGAAAATTGTGTAAATTTATCGAATTTGTCATGAAATTATTAAAACTATTTCCCCTTCGAGTTTTTCGAAAAAATTTTTAGAGGGGAAGGGGTGAAAAAAGAAGACTTTCATATTTGTTTAAGACATTATTGGGTGCAAAATTTGTGAAGGTTCTTACTAGGGTGGTCTAACCGGTTTTACCGAAACCGGTAAAACCGGTAAAACCGTCCATTTTCTCTATACCGGAATACCGACTTTTGGGACGGTAAATAACCGGTATTTCCGGTAAATTTTTCATTATTTGGCATTGTTCTAAAATTGACACAGCTGAATGTTTTTTTTACCAAATATTTATGAGTACAAATACTCAAATTTTGTTCAATCAGCTTCAAAGTCCAAGCTCAATAAAACTTACTGCAAGGTTTATGTGAGATATGATTATTGCTAAAACTGGTCGATGTTATTTTTTGAATCATAGCTTTTTTTCATGAAACTTTACACATTTCAGTTCAGCTTCGAAATTACGCTCCACAACATTTAAAGACGTGCTTTTAAAGTGTACAATGACTGAAAAAAAGATACAGCTACAAGAAATTTAACAATGCTTCACAATAATCACTGAATTTTTCATTGATAAGCTGGAATTTGATAAAATTTGCAAAAATGTGTTATCTATAAACAGGCCAAATTTATCAAAATCGTTCTAAGCGGTGCCGGCCTTTCGCAAACTTGAAATTTAAAACGAAAAATATTAAAAACTGATTAGAAACTTCCTAGTGTGATTCAAAACATAAAATGTTTCAACAGAGTCAGCATTTCAAAACATGTTTACATCAATTCTGACTTCAGTTCTAACAAAACTTTCAACAGAGTCAGCATTTAAACAAATTTTAGACTGTTTGAATGAATTTTTTTATCAATATTTTCAAGTTAATTGATGGAACTTTGTTATTTTTTTTAACGCGGTTGGAGAATTTTTTTCCAGGCATAACAGTAATTAAGTTTCTCTAAATTTGCAACAGTTTTATAGCAACAAAAAGCGTATGGATCAGATCCAAACAATTTTATTTATTGCTGAATTTTGACCGGTTTTAAATAGATTTTTATTTCTATTTGTTTGTTTTATTTTTGGGAAGGCAAACTTAATGCGATCACGACCAAGGTTGCGGGGAAAACATCCGTATTTTAGATAACAATAATCTGTAATTCTGTGGGTCATTTAAAAACTTTGTGACAGTGTTTTGAGTTTTGTTTATTAATTAGTTAAGTCATTCCCGCATCCTCACAGCAAAATTATAAAAATAAATTGAAGATCATAAATATTTTTGATTATCATGAGGATGATGGTAAATTTATGACAAAGGGATAATTAAAAATATTATTAATATATTGCATCATAAATTCTGAGCGTATTATGCCATTACTACTGCAATTAGACGAAACCTTTTCATGATTTCGAAATATTTTGAAAAATACCGGTTTTACCGGTTTTATCGGTTTTAAAAATTTCAAATACCGAAATACCGGATTTGAAAAAAACCGGTAAATCCGACCACCCTAGTTCTTACCAAGTCCTTGGAAGTGATCTCAAACAAATGCTCAGTTCAGCTCTATTCTTGACAACACTGAGGTTTCAGTTTTGGAAAATGTATTTTTCAATAGGATAGATTCATCATAATTTGACGAAACTCCTGAACTTTTTCTGTTATTCTTTAGGAACATTAAGGAGAACATACATTTGCATTTGCAATACCACCAATCGAAAAAGAAAATCAATATCTTTCTAGATTCTTTTAAGCAGCTCAAGATGTTCCCACAAGTATAAAATGATCTTGCTATGGCAAAACTTCATATAAATTTTCAGCATTAAGTCATGTCTAAGAGTGAATTTAAGATTTTATGATTTATTTATATATTTTTCAAAGCCATGATTCCTGTTTCTTTTTCTTTGATAATTTATAAATAATATGATTTCTTCAGTGAACTTCATATGATTTTCGATTGCAACACACTATTTTTAATATCCATTTATTTGATATCGTAGGTAGCAAAGAAAATTGATTAAATTAGACTAAAAAATATTTAAACTTTCAACTTTTTAAGAAAAAGTTTTCCAAAATGTATGTTTTGGGTTCACTTGATCCCTCTAGTCCAAAAATTAGTATTTTCTTCTGAATGGATGTTGGTCATTCTTAAGCACGAGCTTAATATTTATCCAATTACTTAAGGTATAGTTAAAAAAAATGGGAAAACAAATCAATTGGAATTAATTGAACGAAAGATTGTAAGCAACTTTATTTCATACTATATCATTGTACAAAACCTTTAAATAAAGTTATTTTTTATAAAAAAATTCAATAAAATCAAGAAAACAAAAGGTGATAAAACTTCCATATTCCGCAATCTGTTTTTTGTTTTTTTAATCTTTGGAATATTTGATAAATTTCCCAAAATTTCAATAAAATACACCAAACTTTATTTATTCCCCCCTTCGGGGTTTTTTTGGTCCTTTCGAAGAGGGAGGGTGACAAAAGATGAAGTTGATATTAGTTTCGGCCTTATTTTTTGATAAAAAAAGGCTTATAAAAGAGCTTTATATAACATTTTTTTGTCCCAAGCTTCTAGTTCATCTACGGGTTCATGTATCGATCTTCCTTTTGCAGCATATAATTTTGAAATTACACGCTGTCAGAAAATGCAATCGACGGCGATTTGCAATCAAGAACCCCTATTTATCCCTTTCTCCCCTTCCTGTAAAAAGATGTAAAGAAGAAGGGAGCTTCCATACAAGTTGTTGGGCATAACAAGAAATCTTATCATGCAAATGGCCAAACGAGTAAATTATTATTCAAAACAATTAATGTAATTTATCTTTGTAATGCAATTTGAAACTCAAGTTGCAGTTCGAATTTCAAGAGGTTCCGTCTAAATGACGTTGAGATTTGTTTTTAATAATTTTAATCATGTTAAAACAACAAATTTATATCAACTTCAAAAAATTTTAAAAATTATATTTATTTTTAAATTTGAAACAAAGCACACCGGGACAGCTAGTTCTGAATAAAATTAAAAAAAAACTATTGCGTTGAGTCGTTTGCTTTTACTGAAAATTGCTGAATTGTTTCCATTCCAAAAGCATTCAAAAAATTATGTTTGATGGCTTATCTAAACCTATGATTTTGTGTCCAACAATGCACAAATACAAAAAATTTAAAACAAATTATGTTTGTAACTATTTAATTAATCATTTTTATGTACTTTTACATGAATAGTTTTCTTATAAACCCTTCGTTTCATAAAGTAACAAATTAGCAACAATTAATGTATGGAAAAAGTGAAAAATCGTATTTAATTTGATTTTTTTTTCTTGATGTACATATTCATCATTTCCAACTGTTAAATTTTGTTTTAATGAAAAATTGAAAATCATCAAATGAAGAGTCAAATCGTAGCTTTTGAAAATTTTTTTCATAACCTTAAAGGTGAGCTAAATTTGTTTTCATCGATGGTTAATATCTTTAAATTTGACTCCAGACTCTTAGGTAAATCAGTCTTAGGTGATATTAGCATAAAATATGTTTTTTTAGGAGAGTCTTCCATTTCTAAAAAAAAACTTATTCTTAACTCAAATTAACAGAGCTCAATCTTCCAAACTATTTTGCAGATTCGATGATTTCAACCTTTGATGAAAATAAATTAAATTTTCAACAACAAAAAATTATTGATTAAAATCATCACATTTTCGGATCAAATTTGCTTGATGCAAACTTGAACCAAATTAATGATTTAAGTTTAAAATTCGGATTAAAAAAACTGAATTATCATCACATTGTGGACCAAATTCGAGATATCTCGTTTTTTCACTTGTCACTAGTATGCTCCATTACAAAGCACAATTCAAATGTTTTTTTTTTGTATGCTTTATTTATCGAGGGATTAACGATTCGTTTTCACCCTTGTTCTACAAAATTCAGTACAATACTTCCCGTTACTTAAATAAATTAAATATGCAGAATTTTGTCTATTGGTTTTTGAAACATGGATTGCCAAATTTTGGTGTCCTTAATGTGTAAATAATGTTTCACCTGGAAAATCTAAATTTTTTGCAGATTTTTTTGGTGAAGATGTTTCTTTAACAGCAAATACTTTTCATAAAGAATTAAATCCATATTTTTTTTATGGATTTTTTTATATATAAAATTTGGGTATTTCAAATAAAACAAAAAATTAAATTTAACATTTTTTTTGTGATTTTCAACTGAATTGTGTTAACTAACTAATTTTGATTGAAAAATTTTTAAAAACTGAAGATTGAATTGACAAGCAATCTTAACTTGTTAAGGACCGCGAAGAAATCAATGGCAAGAAACACTGAAATTCAGCATTCTATATCTCCGAAACTCCTGGACTAAATTTTTATTTTTAATTTACGGCAAATGTTTTGTTCAATCTTGTTGAATAAAATTAACAATAACATTCAAGCCATTAGAGGAAAATTCAAAATGTAGCACACTGTTGGCATGCAAAAAAACGAGATATCTCGTATTTGGTCCGCATTGTGTTAGGTTCATGATTTTAAATTCTTCTACAATTTATTTACAATCTTTATCTTTTCTTAATTTTTATTCTACATTCTGATTCTGAATTCTGAACCTGAATTCAAACGCTTTGAATCTGTATCCGTATTTCCATATGACTTCTGAATTGTACATTGTTTCTTTTTCCAGATCAGGATTTCATTGGCCAAATTTTTGAGCCCTTATTTATGGATCTTTTATTTAAATTCTGAAGATCAGGTTCAATATTAAATTCACTATTTAAATTTTCAATGATCTCAATCGAAGTTTTCAATTTTGGATTGCTATTTTGAAGCTTTCAATGTTTGAATTTTGGTCAAGAATCAAGTTTAAGAATTTCGAATTCGAATATTAAAAAAAAATTCTCTTTTTTAAATTCGGGGAACTATTATCTTATTTTTTATAAGGATTTTTAACGGCTATCAGTCTCGGATTTGTAAGCAAAAACGACTGTTGTTTTACTACAACGTTTCGATCCTAATTGAATCTTCATCAGGGGCTAAAATTTATTGACTATTTAGTAAAAATTTACATCAAATATTGTTTATGCTTACTTATAAAGTATCGTTTTCTTGTTAAGTTTGATTCGGCTTATCTTGAACTGCTGTCATTAGGTTTTTGTGTTGGATTTTGTTGGTATTTTGTGTTTTATGTATTTTAAAGTTTGGTGAGACTTACTGTTGACGAATTTTCGTAGAATATTCGTTTGTCTGTTGAATATTGGATGTTCTACAATTTTCAGCATCGAAACATTACACTGTGAACTGTTTTTGATTTTCGAGTTGTTTTTAAATATGGCGTTCATTAATTTGTGTTTGTGTAATTCAATATTTGTGATGTTATGTTCTGATCTTAAGTTTTGGTTTTTGCTTCTTGGGTTTTGAGTTTTTCTTAACACTGAAAGATATTTGTGTATGTTGAGTCTTACATGTTTTCCGATGCAGAAAATTGTAAAACTCCCAATATATTATCAGAAAAACGAATATTCTACTTAAATTCGTCTACAGTTAGTCTTACCAAAGTTTAAAATACACAAAACACAAAATTATAACCAACATAATCTAACACAGAAACCCAATGACAGCAGTTCAAGATAAGCCGAATCAAACTTAACAAGAAAACGACTTTTTATCGGTAAGCATCAACAAAATTTGAAGTCGATCTTCACTAAATAAGCAATAAATTTTAGCCCCCAATGAAAATCCAATAAGGATCAAAACTTTGGGGTAAAAAACAGTCATTTTTACTTACAAATCCGAGACTGATAGCCGTTAAAAATCCTTAAAAAAATTAACCAAAACAGTCGTTCCATTCATAATGAAAACTATTATCAAATTATTGAAAATTCATTTGATCTCGAAAAACATGATTCAAATTTGAAATGAAATGCAAAACCAAATTAGAACCAGAAATTCAAAGCAGTTTTTAATTTCTATTTTTTTTATTATTATTCGTAATGAAAATAAAGAATCCAGAATTGGATGCAGAATCCGATATACGAAAATAAGAATACATTTTTGGTTATGAAAATTATGGAATCAGAACCTTCGGAGTTATGGGTGTTATTTTATTTTAAATTCAGTATTCAGACCTGAATTTCTATGAACAAGTGGGAAAATTTTGAAAAAGTATAGCAGAATATAGGACTTGGGATGGGTTCAGGTATCTGATAAGGGTTTAGGGGATGGATTTTTAAAGTCTAGATTGTTACTCTTGAATTTAACCTTACTCTGTTATCATAAGGCCGGAACAAATTTCAAATCCTTCTTTTATCACTCGGAGTTGGGAAGTCGCGAGGGGGGGGGGGGGACAATAAAAAATAATGTTAAAAATAAATAAATTGGAAAAATTGCACGAAAGCTTGTATGCAACCAAATTGCATACTATATCATTGCATAAAACCTATAAATCAAGTATTTTTTTTATCGAATAATTCAATAAAATCAAGAATACAAAATTTGAATAAACTTCCATCTTCCAAAATTTGGTTTTTGGTCTTGTAATATTTCGAGTATTTGAATTTTTATTTGAAATTTACTAAAAATACTTCAAACTTTATTTATTCCCCCCTTCGGGATTTTGGAAATTTCGAAGGGGGTTGACAGAAGAAGAAATTGATATTTGATCCAGCCTAATTTGGTTCTGAATTTCAAATTTTAAGTGAAGAGTAGAATAACTCACTTGCTTTTCTGGATTCAAAGGGGGGAGGAAGGTAACCCACCAAACCACACCCCCCCTCCCCGTTCCTACGGCCATGTTGATGATATAATATTTTGCCTTATATGTCATAAAACTGATGGGCGAAAGATTTTGGTTTCAAAGGTTTCTGTATTGAACTAGTAAACTTTTCTGTTAAAATTGATGCTTCAATTTTGTGCATCCACTTTGACGTAATTTTACACCAAAACAAACTTCTGAAATATTTAAAAGAAAAAAAAACTTGCATTTTATAAAAACTTTACCCGCTCATTTTCACCACCTTTTATTTCTTCTACTTTGTATCCGTCTGAGAAATTCCAAAATTTTAAGATGTTTTTACTTGAAATGACATCACTTTTCACCGATAAGGCCGATAAAAAGAATCTAACTTACATTTAAAACAAAATTCCCTGGAAATTAAAACCCGCCTGAAACGTTTCGATTAAATACCGGTTTTGCAGCTTGCCAATCGAGTCCATTTGACAACTTCTCGTCCAAGGTTCTTAGATACACTAGGTTCTCCGACTTTCACAGTAAGTAGGCGAGGAGTGAGCGGGGCTCTCAATGAGTTTGTTTATTTTTTGCTCAGCTTTTCTGTGGTTTGTTGATAAACAAACTTCATGAGTTCCGCATAGTTACATAGCCTACATAGCCAAAATGGCTGAATCGGGAATTCGTTATTTGGGAACACCTCCTGAATATATACCCACCTTGTTCTCGTCTATTTTCTTTGCTTTCATCTTCTTCTGTTCTTGTTTTTTCCCATAGAGCCTGAAGTGAAAGACTGCTCTCCTCCACGAAGAATGAAAGCTTTCATTTGGTTCAACACGCTCGGCTAATAGCGACCCGAACGAAATTCAATTAATTCGAGTGTTTTTACTGTAAGTTGGGGGGAATTATTTTCACTTAACTGCATTGATAGCTCTTCTTTACTTTATTTAGGACATTATTGGATTTAAATCATGTTTTGAGATCAAAGCAAATGTTTGTTAAAAACAAAGTTTGGTGTAAAATAACTACATGCATTAAGTTTCGAAAGTAATGGAGCATATGTTTCGAAGGTATTGCGTTTTCACCATGTTCCGCCCAAAGCTTTCTGTTTAATTGGCTGAAATGTTTATGCAAAAACAGGTTCAATTTCCTGAATTCCTGAACTATGTAAGCCGTATCCGTAGCAGCTGCTGTTGCAACCCTAAGGACATTTTGACGAAGTGTAACAATATGCACTTCATTTTGCCCACGGGTTCATCGCGTATTGACACCTACTCAATTACATCCCAGATACCCCGGCCAACTTCCACGATTACCTGCGCCAGACCATAAATCATTTACCAAGTGGAATTTGTAGGGGCAGAGGAAAACGGCTGGGATGGCACCAGACCGTAAGTCAAAACTCCGGTAAATCCCGTTACCACCATTTGGTTTGGCCTGCTGTGTCCCAGGGTAAAAATCATCAGCTCAATTGGGCTATGGCTTTTATCGATTGTTAAATTTATTGTGCCCCGTCACGGAATCGGCCAGGATATGTCCTGTGTGATTGTGCCATAAATACCACCTCCAGCCCCTTCTTCCAGTTCCTCATGATTGTGTCCCATGCCATCGCCCCTTCAGGAACAAAACCAAAACGTTCAGGTAATAAATCAACGTGGCCGAACGCAACAACCATTTCGTTTGGGTAAAGCTGACCGTGTAAAATGGGCCCATGGTGTGTTGCGGACGTTTACTGTGAATTTTACTACCCTATAGAGCAAGGACCATTTAAGAGCTCCAAAAGGTGGATGTAGGGGAGGGGAAGTCGGAAGAACCAGGTGGACACATTTTGACACACGGACACAAATACCGAACGACGACGACGACGACGCAGTAAATTGGCACCCTGTAAACTCTGGGCTAAATGATACCCTGGCCCTGGACCAGGTTCTGGCCATGGTCCGATGACAGATTGCGATGTGATATGTCTTTATTTACCGGAGGAGGTTGGGTTGGCAGACTGAGGTGGCTTTTTACCGACCGGTTCTAGTTTGTTTGGATAGCGGAGTCGGGTACGAAATTTGCACCTGATCCTGTCGGTATGTGTGGTTGCATTTTTATAGCCCATGCCATACGCAATTGATGGCTGATTAATGAATGGGAAGCTAATAAAAATGCTTTCGACACTGTTCGGTACTTGATGGATTCCTAATCAACAAGTCTGGTGCTAAATGTGCTCTGAATGAAGAGATAAATCACTCGTAGAAGCCAGTCAAATTTATCTAATGGTAGGAAATATCACTGTTCAAACTTTAGAAAACGATATACTGTGTTCAGTGTGCCTTAAAGATTTATAATAAAAATTTCTTCTACACTAAAACCGAGAACTGAATCCGCTTATCGCTAGCAAACGCGGCGTACTAAAATTTTGATTACAGAACGAACACCATAATCGCATAAGAACTCAGTGAAACTTCCCGTTTCTTTGCAGAGAGGACAATGCCAGTGATTAGAAAGCTTGATAATGCCGGTCCGGCATAGAATCTTATACCGATAGTTCCACTTCCATTATTGGAGAAGAGTATGATTTGTGGGTGTATGCACTCATGACCTCTGGCTTAGAAGACTCGAATGCTATTCCCGAAGTTTAACATTTTGCCCCAAAAGAGCATCAAAATATGGTAAAGGGTGATACGGTCAAAATTTGGTCAAGGAAAATCGCGTGTAAATCGGTGAAATCGTTTATTTAAAAAATGAAATTAAATTTCTTTTTCAAGTTTAATTAGTATAAAATTCAGGAAAAATATTCAGTTAGGCTTCCGCTTTTCCAAATCCGAATTGCCGGGCCTTACGCTTAACCTTTGCCATCAGATTTTGTACAGTCACCTTGTCCACCTTCTTTGTCGCAGAAAGCCAGTTTGCCTTGAACTGCTGCTCGTCCTTAGCAGTTTTTTTGGTCTTCTTTAGGTTCCGCTTGACAATAGCCCAGTATTTCTCAATTAGGCGGAGCTCTGGCGTGTTGGGAGGGTTCTTGTCCTTGGGAACCACCTGCACGTTGTTGGCGGCGTACCACTCCATGGCTTTTTTTACCGTAATGACAAGATGCCAAATCCGGCCAATACAGTACGGAACAACCGTGTTTCTTCAGGAAAGGCAGCAGACGTTTATTCAAACACTCTTTCACGTAAATTTCTTGGTTGACAGTCCCGAAAGCTATGAAAATGCTGCTTTTCAAGCCACAAGTACAGATGGCTTGCCAAACCAGGTATTTCTTCGCGAACTTTGACAGTTTCATGTGCTTGAAAATATCTGCTACCTTTCCTCTTCCTTCTGCCGTATAAAACTCCTGTCCCGGAAGCTACTTGTAGTCGGCTTTGACGTAAGTTTCGTCGTTCATTACCACGCAGTCAAACTTCATCAGCATCGTCGTGTACAGCCTCCGGGATCGCGCTTTGGCCGTCATATTTTGTTTATCATCGCGATTTGGAGTCACTACCTTCTTGTAAGTCGATAGTCTGGCTCGTTTTTTGGCTCGATGCACGGTTGTTGAGATACACCCAGCTTATTTGCGGCATCTCGGAGAGAGAGGTTAGGGTTTCGCTTGAAACTACCGGCAACTCTCTTTGTCGTCTCAGCGGCTTCCGGTTTTCGATTTCCCTCCGATCCAGACTTCCTGGCTGTCGACAAGCGTTCCCCAAACACTTTAATTACATTTGTAACGGTTGATTTGGCAACTTTTAGCGATTTTGCCAGCTTTGCGTGCGAGTAGCGCGGATTTTGACGTTGCGCGAGCAAAATTCAGATATGCTGCTCTTCTTCCTGGGACGGCATTTTGACAACTGAAGATTGAATTCCAAAATAAAAATAGGAGCAACATTCTACACGTATACACACACACACACACACACACACACACACACACACACACACACACACACCACACACGCACACACACACACACACACACACACACACACACACACACACACACACACACACACACACACACACACACACACACACACACACACACACACACACACACACACACACACACACACACACACACACACACACACACACACACACACACACACACACACACACACACACACACACACACACACACACACACACACACACACACACACACACACACACCACACACACACACACACACACACACACACACACACACACACACACACACACACACACACACACACACACACACACACACACACACACACACACACACACACACACACACACACACACACACACACACACACACACACACACACACACACACACACACACACACACACACACACACACACACACACACACACACACACACACACACACACACACACACACACACACACACACACACACACACACACACACACACACACACACACACACACACACACACACACACACACACACACACACACACACACCATCAAAATGAAGGGTGTTCAGCAGAGGTGCAAAGAGATCAGTGCAGCGCACGACTTTTAGCCGACTCTAACAGCCCGCCGTCAGCCACGAAAGAATCGTCTAGCAAAGTTGCAAACTGATTCTTTCTGCCTTATGTGCAGAACGTCGAACGTGTCTGCAAGTAAAAGTCAGCCGCGCGGTAAAATCCTTTGACTGCACGTTCCGAAAATTACAAACGATTCTCCGAAGTTAGGAACAGTTGCAAACTTGCAAGCCCGAAGATAAAATCCCTTGAGCCGAACAGAAAGAATCATTTCCGAAGATAGCTACAGTCTGCAAGTTACTTGCATGCAGCGGGATGGTGCGATGTAGGCGTTTGCAAACTTGCAAGTTACAGAACGGTGGACCCGTTCTTGTGTGGTTGGATTCGTTCCACTAACCTAAGACCGACCGAACCGAATCCATGGAGGAAGAAAGTGATAGGCCGAGGTGCCGTCGACTATCCATTCAGTTGCCGTTCAGCCATCGAAGCGTGCGTGCGTAGCGTATGTACATGGCTATCCGCATAACGCGCGGCATGCCGTACAACAAGAGCAAGGACATGATGGAGTTGTTGTTGTTGGTGCCTTCGTGTTCGTTTCGTTTTCTTCTAAGACGGATTCGAAAGGAAGTGGTGCCCAACTGTTATTTTAGTTTTCAAATATCATACCAGGGTGATTGATATAAATCATCAAAGCTAATACAAGCAAATTAGTTTTGATTATAACTTTGTCATCTTACAAGTTATTTATGAACACTAAGTTGTTAAATAAAACTGATCCAAACTATGTTGAAAAATCATCTATGATGTTTTAAAACAGTGCTGCGTTAAAATTCTTTGAAGTTTCGTCCCGAAAACTTCTTTGAAGTTACGTCCCGAAAATTCAATCGATTTTCCGAAGGCAGGATCACTTGATTAGTAGGATCACAGATTAAATTGTGTAAATTTCAAATTTAGAATTCAGTTTCATTTGCTTAGACATGTATAAGAATCACGTCATCTTTACCAAGTAATCTTGGGAGTCATGTCTTCTTCTGTGGTCTGCAACACTCATTTGGTTTTTTACAGAAAGTTTGTACAGCTCAGTTCAAAACTCAATAGAAATTCAGTGCTTGTTCGTCGTCATTCCAACCTTGAACTCAAAAACTCCACACTCTGTTTGATTCAAATCTTCTATCAATGTTTTATAACTGGTTTTGAATGATTTTGGCATACTGAACTCGAATATTTGGTGAGATTTTGTCTATCGCATCCAGTTTTACTGATAAGGCTTTTAAAAAACAGTTCTATGATAAATCAATCATTGACTATATATTATGTTTTACTTCTTTGCTGGAGACTGTAAAGCGTTTTAAGTTATACTTTGAAAAATATCTATGATTCATTTTGGTACAAATTTTCATCAGAATTTCGTTTCAACAGAAGGAAAAAACCAACAAAATTTCTTTGACTTCAAAGCCAAAATTACTTGCAATCTTCGTAGAAACTTTAATTTTAAAAATCTTACTCTACAGTTGTATATATTTCAGATATCACGAAACTGCTTATAAAAAGCTGGACGTTTCACGGTTAAACATATCACGCTTTCGACAATAAAAGTTGGGCACCACTTCCTTTCGAATCCGTCTTAGAAGGAAACGAAACGAGCACGAATGCACCAACAACAACTCCATCATGTCCTTACTTTTGTAGTACGGCGCGCCGAGCGTTATGCTGATAGCCATGTACATACGCTACGCGCGCACGCTTCGATGGCTGAACGGCAACTGAATTGATGGTCGGTGGCGGTGGTTCTTCGGCCTATCACTTTCTTCCTCCGTGGATTCGGTTCGGTCGGTCTTAGCTTAGGTTAGTGGAACGAATCCATCCGCACAAGAACGAGTCCACCGTTCTGTAACTTGCAACTTGCAAGTTTGCAAACGTACATCGCCGCGCTGCAAGTCTGCAAGCAAGCAACTTGCAGACTGTAGCTATCTTCGGAAATGATTCTTTCTGTTCGGCTCAAGGGATTTTATCTTCGGGCTTGCAAGTTTGCAACTGTTCCTAACTTCGGAGAATCGTTTGTAATTTTCGGAACGTGCAGTCATCGCGCGGTTGACTTTTACTTGCAGACACGTTCGACGTTCTGCACGTAAGGGGAAAAGAATCAGTTTGCAACTTTGCAAGATGATTCTTTCGTGGCTGACGTCGGGCTGTAAGAATCGGCACTGCATGTAGCGTAAAGGGATCTCTTTGCACCTCTGGTGTTCAGGTTTTAAATGCAAAATTAAAAGAAATACGTCAAGTTGATATTGACATTTTATCCCTTAACATAGTTTAGCCTTTCTTACTGAAAGGTATTGTTATCGGTTGATTTGGGAGATCATTATTTAAGGGTCTTAGATATACAGTGAACGAAATGAGAACAATATCACAATGTGTTTTTCTTCTACAATTTGTTTTGAATTATTTAACGGATAAATCTATCATAAGTTTACGTGTTTTGGACGTAGCAATTGGCGTTGAGGACCAAAAATATTAAAAAAGGGTGCGAAATAAGAATAGTACCACTTGTATTTTTCAACAAAATCAAGATTATATTTCTATAAATTTGCTGAATAAATAATATTGCTTGAAAAGATAACGCATTTTAAGAAGTTTCGATTTTTGATATGTTCAACTTCAAAAACTGCAAAAAAAAATTACAAAACCAGTAAAATTGATAAGGTTGAACAGAAATGACAAATTTAAAAACATGAATCAAATTGACAATATTTAAAGAATCGAAAAAATTGACAAGAATTGACAATGTAACAAGAATTCTAAAAATTTGCTAAATTGCAAAAATAGACAAAATGCACCAAAATAAAAAAATAAAAATTAATCAAATTGCCATAAATGACAAGTGACAAGACAAAAAAGAATAACAAGAAAGACAAAAATGACAAAAATGACAAAAATGACAAAAAATGACAAAAATGACAAAAATGACAAAAAATGACAAAAATGACAAAAATGACAAAAATGACAAAAATGACAAAAATGACAAAAATGACAAAAATGACAAAAATGACAAAAATGACAAAAATGACAAAAATGACAAAAATGACAAAAATGACAAAAATGACAAAAATGACAAAAATGACAAAAATGACAAAAATGACAAAAATGACAAAAACGACAAAAATGACAAAAATGACAAAAATAACAAAAATGACAAAAATGACAAAAATGACAAAAATGACAAAAATGACAAAAATGACAAAAATGACAAAAATGACAAAAATGACAAAAATGACAAAAATGACAAAAATGACAAAAATGACAAAAATGACAAAAATGACAAAAATGACAAAAATGACAAAAATGACAAAAATGACAAAAATGACAAAAATGACAAAAATGACAAAAATGACAAAAATGACAAAAATGACAAAAATGACAAAAATGACAAAAATGACAAAAATGACAAAAATGACAAAAATGACAAAAATGACAAAAATGACAAAAATGACAAAAATGACAAAAATGACAAAAATGACAAAAATGACAAAAATGACAAAAATGACAAAAATGACAAAAATGACAAAAATGACAAAAATGACAAAAATGACAAAAATGACAAAAATGACAAAAATGACAAAAATGACAAAAATGACAAAAATGACAAAAATGACAAAAATGACAAAAATGACAAAAATGACAAAAATGACAAAAATGACAAAAATGACAAAAATGACAAAAATGACAAAAATGACAAAAATGACAAAAATGACAAAAATGACAAAAATGACAAAAATGACGAAAATAACAAAAATGACAAAAATGACAAAAATGACAAAAATGACAAAAATGACAAAAATGACAAAAATGACAAAAATGACAAAAAATAACAAAAAATATCAAAAAATATCAAAAAATATCAAAAAATATCAAAAAATATCAAAAAATATCAAAAATGACAAAAATGATATTTTTTTACTGCGATATACATTAATTTTAAAAGTAGACAGATAAAATATCAAACTCCCTGCAGATATTTTTCATGAAAATTAAATGTTTCTTTATCAAAAATATTAAAGGCAAAATATTTCAAACTTTTTCAACGACTTAAAAATTCAGTTAGGAGTCATAAAACCCAAGACTCAAAAACTAAGTGCTTAGACATACAAACTTGACCGTTTCTTGCTGCATTTTTTAAGGTTATTGTGAAGGATTTTTAACTTTCGAAGAATTTTGATAATTTGACTCCAGGATATTCATAAAATCGTATGAATTTTCAGAATTGTTTTTATCAAAATGCTGTCAACAATTTGCAAATCGGAAGTTCTTAGTGATGAGTGTTTCAAAATAGAATTTTTTGTTTTTAAATATTCTTCGTCGTTTTCTCTTTTAGACTAAGTATTCGAACGAATTTTTTTTTTAATCACGTTCAATGTATCAAATTTTTTTTTAGAAAAACAATATTTCGAGACCTATCCATTAGACTACTGCAAAAAATTACTTTTTGCTCCCACATGTTTTTTCGATGCCTTGTGTGTCACAAAGTATCAGTGTAAAATTTGAAATCATTTGGTTGATTCCAGAGTTAGCGCAACGCGTTACAATTTTGTATGGAAATTTGTATGGAAGATGAAATTTTGGCACATTAAATCATCCAGAAAGTTCAAACAAGCTGGAAATTAAATTGATCTTTATTTTTTGGTTTTGACTTTTCTTAAGCTTCATTTTTTGCTAACATGAAAAGCAGCTAAACATTTTATGAAAAAAGTTATAACCATTTGAAAATAAAAAATCAAAACCCATTCAAAAGTATTTAAAAATGACAGACTTTGCTTGCTAGAGCTTTAAATAATTTCAAGAAATGTTTTTGCAAAAGATATATAAATCAATAAATTTTCTTGCTATGCAAAGCAATTTTTTAAGATTTTTTCTTCTCATCCTACGGTTTCACAGCTTTCAAATAAGCATTCAAAAGCGCTTAAATTAAAAAAAATTAATTTTGGAAACAAACATTTTATAAAACAAAGAATATATTTTCTGCGGTACAAGTTAGGTTGAAAATTTGTTTAAATAAAATGTACTGCAAGAATCAAGGAGTATTTTTAATCCAAAGATATATTTATTGGAACTTTCAGAACATCTCTGGCGATTTTTGAATGAAAAATTTTGATTTCCCATATAAATTTCCATACAAAATTAAAACACGTTGCGCTAATTCAGGACTGGATGGATCGTTTTCAAAATTTGTATTGCTATTTCTGGCTACAAAAAGAAACAAAAAAAAATTATGGGAGGTGTAAAAATTTAAGAATTTGAAATTTCTATACAACGATTGCAGCGGTCTACTATCCATATATCAAGCTAGAACAATCATTTTCCTTGCTTAATTTGATTCATTTTTTCAATTAAAATCGTGAAAATTTTTAGTAACTTTCACCATTTTAATCGCTTTGGGAACTAAGCTTTTCTTGGGATTCAAAAGTTCCCAAAATTTTTATTTCCGGAAATTTCCGGTCGAGAAATCCCGGGTGGGACACAATAGTCTGCATGCGAAGCTCATTTACGAGCAGAGTCTAAACCCAAACTTTTGATGTTAATTCTTAATCTGAAATCTGACCCTTAATTAAAAATTTAAATTTTGAATGTGTTTTCGAATCTCAAAACGATTTCTTCAGAACCAATAGTTTAAATATTGAAGTTAAACTTTAATCTGGATTCATTTTTACAATTGTTTATTTTTAATTCGTTTTAAAAATCAGAATTTAGACATAAATTCCTATTTAAGAATTTTTCAATCCTGAATAGGTGTTTTGACGCTTTGTAGCATTTGAAAAAAAAAATCAATAGAACTAAATTTAATAATTTAGAATCTGAATTTTAAGCAAAAACTAAGGATGCTTCCAATGTTTCTTTTTTGTCATTCTCGAAAATTTTTTAACTAAAAAATATTGATAACGCATATGCGTTTCGTAAAACATAAAAAAAAACATTTTGCATGACTTAAAATCAAAAAGGTGTACAAGTATTTTATATCACCTTTAAAATTCTTATTTTTAAATGACAGTTGAAACTCAAAGTACAGAATCGGATCCGAGAATGGATGCAAAATCCGAATCATGAAAACAGAAATTCAATTTCGATTTTGATTATGTGAATCCAGAACCTTCGGAATGAGTTTGGTTTTATTCAAAAAATTTTATTCAGAACAAAACAAGTGAGAAAATTTTGAAAAACTGTGGCAGTACTCCGAAACTGGGATTAGAATTTGAGTTTTTGGCATGAGTTTTGAGTGGTTCTTGAATAACTTAACTCAATTATCAAAAGTTTATCGGGATTTTAAAATTGGTTCTTTTCTTTTTCGATAGGTCTTAAAATGCTTTCTCGGGAATGTCAACCAATGAAATCTTTGGTATCATAAAAATCTTTGGTATCATAATTAAATTATGGTCTGGCCTTAAATGCTAAATGTTCAGCATAAACTTTGTTAAAATGATCCTGAATCTGCAGTTTGCCAACAACAAATGCGGGGTGAAGTGTTTTAATTTAAGGGGGCGGTAGGTAGGGTTCAACACTTTAAAAAAATCGTGTTTTTTATTTTTTTTATTTTCTTATTGTAAAACATTTCAAGAATGTTGTGTCAAATTTTCAAGTCAATTGAAGCAAAACTGTAGAAATTATAGGCCTTTATCTCATCCTATCTAAAACTGCAAGAAAGCAAGAGCAGAAACTTCAAACACGTTTTTCTCGAAAGCACATTTTTAAAGTCCAAGGACATCGTCATTTGAAAACTACTTATCCGATTCTGTTCAAATTTGGAACATATTTTCTACATATAAACCAGACCCCAACGTTTTTCTTTTTTTTTTACTTTGGGAAGATTTACAGATAAAAAATGGCGGATTTTTTCGTGAAAAATCGTAGTTTTTACTTCAAACAGCCACAAAAATTTTATAAAAAAAATTTTAAGGTAATGAAAAACGTTGGGGTCCAGAAAAACATCTATTAAAAATATTTTGCTCTGATTTTTTGACTTCAGATGATTCTGTGCTGAGATACAGTGTCCACCGCAAATCCTGTTTTTTAAAAGGCATCCTCGAAAGTGCTCCGTCACCGGCTCATTTTCAATATTTTTCTACGAAAAAATTACTAAATGTTCTATTAATAATGCTTTGTAAAATGCAAAAAAATTGAATACATTTGTTTGAACGAAACCTCTAGAAAAAAATCGTGAAAATTGTGTTTTTTTTTTGTAGAGAAATGAATCCAACTTAGATGAAATTTCAGGGACTAGATAAAAGAAAATCGATGTTGAAAAACATGCGAAAAAAATTCGCCTTGTCTCCCGGTAGGACTTGAACCCACATCTTGCGCCTCTCCGGGGCCCATGTATTAACATTCTACTACAGGAGATCAACCTGGTTGAGTGTCGATGTCTATCGGAATGAAGGGAATAGTTCTCCTACCGGGAGATAAGCAACTACACTGACGTTCTGGTACCAAAATTTAGGATTTGACAGATGTTTCAGTCCTCTGCCCGACCTCGCGTATCCTTGCCATTTTGAATCCCTATAACTTATTATTAAAACTGACTCAATCCGATGATACAAAACGGAGTGGCAAAGCTTAATATTTTTTCCCCACCAGCCACAACAGAACTCAAAGTTCAATACTCCATTCCACGGGACGTTCAAAGTATGTTTAGAGTTTGCTAACCCCGTTTGGCAAATTCTCTGCACTGTGCAATTTGCTGCAGGTGGTTCATTTTTCGTAATCATACATGCAGCAGCCATAACGCGGGAAAGGGATAATGATATCTTTCCCTTAGCACTCTGTAATCAGAGTTCTGCCACAGTTTCTGTACGCATACTTTTGAGCTAGGAATATTCACGGAATAGCGCACACTAATTCTAGTTCGATTTTCTGTTTTTATTGAATAATTTTAAGCTAACTTTTTGAAAATCTCCTCCTTTTTCAAATGTTTAGATATTTAAGTTGAAAAATCATTATTTTTAAACTTTCATCATTCTGAAATGTTAAATTTAATACCGATGACTGTGAGCTTTGCAACATTCACGCCACAATTCCGTTGGCAAACAACACTCAAACCACTCGGTGAAAGTATAAAAACTATGCCATTTCCGATGCTCGTTATCGCAAACGGAAGCCCTCGCTAGTTGGATGGTCATTTTTCTTAGGGGTGTGAGTGGCCGGAGAAAATAACAGCAGCAAAATAACCCCCGTAACTCTCGTTCGTTCATTTCAGCGTTCCGGCAAAGCTGACCGGAGCAGTTTAAGGCAGTTTGTTGGGAAAATTCAGCGGAATTTCGAAAACTGGAACATTAACTACTTACTCTGGGTTTCCCGATAACGCAAGCTGACCACCAACTGCTGTGTCGTCGTATCGTAGTTCAGAAAACTACACTCTGCTCGTAATTTTAGTCCTAATGATAGAATTCAATAGCTGACTAACGAAGAACTGCTTGGCGGCAATTGGCTACATTATTATTCCTGAGCCTGGTAGGTTGGTTCAAGATTTTAAAACGTTTAAACCTTATCGTGTGGAATAACGTGGAGTCAAATAAAAAAAAAACAGGTTTTAGCTTTTTTTTAAACATTTAAATAGATCTAGGTTAAAGAAATCGGGGAAAATCTAAAATATCACTAATTTGTTAGCAAACATTCATCACGGAACATATTTTTCTAAATTAAATATCAACGTTTTTGATGTCACAATTAAGATTTTTTTGTTCTTACTTTAATATTGGAAAGACTCAGTTTGAATATGTTTTGAATAACTTTTAAATAAAATTCTTGATAAAAGGATAACAAAAAAGATCCACAGATTATTCAAGAAAAATCCCAGAATTGCAGAAATTGTTATAGAAAAAAGCAAAGCATTACTTTCTTAAACATTTGTTCAGGGTTTGAAAAAATTCACCAAACTAAATATTATCTTGACCCTTCATTTCATGATTTTTTTTGTCTTTATTTGAGAGGTTTTCAGCCAAAGGCTGGTTCGCCTCTATAAAAGATTTTTTTAATTTTAAATCATTTTTAACAGTTGGAAATTATATGTGCATCATGAAAAAAAAATTAAATTAAACACGATTTTTCTCTTTTTTTATGAATTATTTGATGAAAATTTATAACTTTATGAAACGAAGGATTCAATTGTGAGTTTCTCAAATCATAAGAAATTATTTATAGAAAAATAAATCGGCTTTGTATCTATATTTTTTTTTCAAATAAAAAAAATCTGTCTTACTAAAATGCAATATTAGAATGACAATATTTTAGTGAGTACTACAAATAATCTGTATATGATCCGTTCCAAACGCTCCTCAACTGAAGAACTGTTTATTTTTTATTTTTTTTGCACTATTAAAAAAAATTGCACAACCTTAGAAAGGTTATTTCTTGAGCTGCATTTCACATTAAAACATATTCAGTTACCTTTTTTTAGAATTGAGTTTGTTAACTAAATCTCACCCAAAAGATTTCTAACTGAATTACAAAACTAAACAAATTTCAAAATGTATTACCACATGGTCCCATTAAAAATTTGGACCAGATAATACAACGGATAGAGGTCACGGAGCAATAATTTTGGTGTTTATCAACCGATTTTTCTTTTAATTTTAATGTTTTAGAGCTTCATTTATGACAATATTTATGAACAAAGCATGTGGATTAGAGTTATCATAAAACAGTTATTAAGCTTCTAAAGTGGGTATATTAGAGTGGATTTACAATCATTCATGTATTTTTTGTATTTGACCCTTCAGAAGCTAGTTTTTGAAACACAAAATCTTTTTTTACTATAACCCTTAATGAAATAGGACTTAGAGCGCCGATGTGGTCTAGCGGATAGGCTGGCGCGAGTCTGGTTTTCGTATGCCAGGCGTACTGAGTTCGATTCCCGGTATCGACAAGAAAACTTTTGGGTTCAAATCCCATAAGTGGCCGACAGGTAAGATGTGTTTTCTTTTATAACTGACTATATAATAAGAATGCTCAATCAGTTCCCAACGGGCCAGGAATATACACGAGTGCTGAATACCTGTCGTAGATTCATAACACTGAAAATGTGATGAATTTTATACGGTTGCGAAACTGATTGTCCCGTTCTCCAAATAAGACTCACATATACACAAAACATATCATTACATGACAGTTCACACGAAGCCATGGTGTCGGGTATGTGGTGATTTGCATTGAAGATTAGCCGAACTCATGATCTAAAGAATGCAATTCAGCGCATACGTTGGCGGAACTGCGGTGAATCCGTGCATCCATGGTGGATTATCTACATACATACTACATACTAAAATATCTCGATTTTTCAATGTTCCGAATTGAAGATCGTGTGCAAGATTCTTGCATGCAAGATTTTTTTTCAATTTGGTCCAACTTATTGAAAATATTTTTTGTTATCCACACTGCAAAAAAATTGTTGCGATATTACATCAAAAACGTGCACATAACTTGAGTCGCAAATGCTACCTAATATAACATCGTTTTGATGTAAAACCTATGACCTTGATAAGATGTAACAAAATTACACAAAAAATTTATCGTAGTAGACAAACATGGGGACATTTATTTAGCATAGAAACGGTGAAAAATTTTGATGTAATTCAAAGGACAATATAATTTTTGTTCATTCTCCTAGAACTTTCAGAAACGTGAACAACTCTACATTTAGCAAGTTTCGATCGAACACTTTGCTGTAGAAAAAAATGCGATAACCTAAATTACGAAATATCACAATTCGCCAAAACATACGATACTCTGTAGGAATCTGTTTATAATTTACTGGGACATTTCAGATGGGTAAATATTCAATTACATAAACTGCTAATTTGATTTGTTCAGATTTATATTAATCCAATTGCAAACACTTCTCTCTTCATAGCCAAAGTTATGTTTCACAACAGCCATTTTTTCTGGAAGTTCAATAACACGATTTTCAATTGAATACACAATTTTTGCTTATCAGCGCTATAAAACGCGTCTGATATCCGTGGGATGCATTTTAAGGTTTTCAGTTGTTGGCCTTTTCTAGGCGATCACAACAAAGTCTAGCTATAGACTTGGAACAAAATAACTGTCTTCCGACGCTGGATTTCGATATTGGCCTCGGATCGGCATGTTAGGCATGAAGAGATCCTCGGGATATTGCGTTGGGCCTAAAAAAGAGTGAATCCCAAGGTAGCGGGTTTGAAAAAATAGGCATAATAGTACTTACCCTCCGATCTGTTTCAAAAATTTCTTTCCACCCTCTGTGTTCTTTATTTCTTCAGAATAAATTTTCTGGAACCAACAAATATGAAAAACAGTTAGTATCACTGGATTTGCTTAAAAATAAGAAACAAATTGATGTATCTTACCAGTAGATCGGTTGCCTCTGAGCCTCAGAAACCCTTCCGGAGTTTTTAATATGAAAACTATTTTGTTGACAGTTATGAGCTGCTTCGATGTGATTACATCGACGATGTGGTATTACATAAACAGACATGTTCAAAATTGTGTACATCGATTGGATGTAATAAACGGACAGTTGAGTAATATCACAATAAAAAATCATAATATTACATAT
Source organism: Uranotaenia lowii (assembly GCF_029784155.1). Classification (NCBI taxonomy): domain Eukaryota; kingdom Metazoa; phylum Arthropoda; class Insecta; order Diptera; family Culicidae; genus Uranotaenia; species Uranotaenia lowii. The sequence goes on from NC_073693.1 coordinate 312,333,983, forward strand.
TGTGGCTAACATCCGCTCAAATTACATCGGCCATCGTTACATTATTTTTTGCTGTGCACCCCTCGTGCAGTTTCAACTCCAAGTGAAAGAAAAATGTTTTCAAATTGGTTGAATTATTGAAATCTTCAATTTTTATTCAAGCTTAGAAGCTTAGAAAAAGATTTTCAACCAGATTTTATACTTACTTAGTTACTTACTTACTTTATGGTCCCACATTGAGTAAGTTAGTGAAGTGATTAAGTTATCAGATCTTCTGATCATGGCTACGATACAACGCTTTAAAAAAAATATATTAACCAATTTCAAGAAATTTTTTTCGATGCGATTAAAACATTTCATGACTTCATTCAAGTAAGTCATTGATTGGAATTAATGATTTTAACTTATTTAAAAACTTTGCTGAAAGCTGCAAAACCATTTGATTCATGATTGAAACAATAATATAGATTCAATTTATTTTAAAGTTTCGTCGAAACTTCGGTTTTTTTTTAGTAGATTTGAGAAAAATTAGCGATAAGAAATTTAAAAGCTTTTTTTCTTAGCAGTCAAAGTTACTCACGGTCTCGGAAACGTTAAAACCGTTTATTTAAAAATATTTGTCATGTTCTTCAGTAGTGCAGGAAAAGAGCACAAATTTATTAATCAATATTTTTCCATTTTTCAAAATTCATGTTGAAAACAAGTGCTGATGGGAAAAACAAAAAAAATATTCGAAATCAGCGCATCAAAAAAAGTCAAAATTTGCGCTTATATTCTTTGCACCTCGGGAAAATATGAATTTCTTTGCTTTGTGTTTAGTGAAACTTTTTTTATTCTTCGGATAAAAATTGCTTTGCTATTAATATATTCATGTTTCCATAGTTTTAATTAAAATATTCAGTTACAAAGTTTGCCGTTCTTAAAAAAATATCAAATTTGAAAAATATAATTTAGTAGGGAAGAAGGGGGATATTTAATTCCATGTGATATTTGATCTCATTTTCTTTCATCATATCCTTTTGGAAAAATTTGGCACATTACCTTTTTTGCATTTTCAGACAGCGAGTAATGGGATTTAAAATAAATATGTTCCAAAAGTTAGAATAATACATGAAGCCGTAGATGGACTAGATACATTTTCATGGGACGAAAGAATTGTAATATTTTTTAAGTTGAAGGAGACTTGATACTTTATAAAAGGAAACATGATCCTTATTCGGGGTGTCCTGAGCCTTGGCATAAATAAAGCAAAATCAAAAGATAAAATTTCCATTTCATCCTTTCCATTTTTGATCATATAAATTCTCATTTCATATTTTATAAGTGTCAGAAAAACATAATTTTTAAAGTTCGTTCACTACTCTATAGTCATTGAGGCGCAATTTTATAAACTTTCTTTTCAGACGGAGTCCACTGAAAACGCATCACATCTTTCTGACAATCTTCTGAAAATACATGACAAGCGCTTGTCAATAGCTACAGACAAGAGAAGCTCAAATAAAATCATGAGAAAACTGGAAATGGATCTATTTTTCATTAACCATCTATTTGATATCCTCAGGAATCAATGGATCAAATGTTTTTCGATCTAAGAACTTTTTTTTTGCAGTTAAGCTAGGAGTAACCACCATTCTGAATTGATTTTTTGAGGAAAAAAATCATTAGTTAGGTAGCAGAGATAAAATATAAACCCCGTCTTAAGGCGTCTTAAGGCGTTTATAAGTTTTCGAACAACATTGTTTGTAATCATGAAATTAAGCTCCTATAGATTTTCAAGCGAAAAAAATATTAGATTCTAGAGAGTTAAGACAAAAAACACGCTTTTAAGTCCCAATTATTGGATTAATCTCGCATGAGCCTTCATTACGTCGTATGAATTATCTGAAGAATTCACAAAATACTGCTGCAAAAGTTATCAAATCATCTATGAAATTTGTATTTTACATATAGAATAAATTGCCCAGACTATAAACATTCTAAATGGAAAAAAGTTGCGACCAGTTTATATAAGTTTTTTCATTATTTTTTTCGCAATAGAACTGTCTTTTTAATTTTTTTTAAAACGACGCTCACGCGAAAAAAAATTATAATTTCATGCTATGCTATGCATGATCAAAATCTTTTCAGAGGAAAAATAAATCTTTTCGGACTCAAGGGTTCAATTAAACCTTGACCATACATATTGGAAAACTCAATTATATAAATTAAGAGTTTACTATTTGAAAAGACATTATTCTAGAATGTGAGGAATTTTGGTTACGAGATAGAGTAATGCAATCAAGTCACTCCAGGGATAAAGTACCATCATTCTCCCCTAACGTTTTAAATTTTCAATTATCAATCTGATTTCAAAATAATTTACCTCTATATGCTTTTTATGGAGTTTCAAAAAAGATAAATACAGTAAAGAATGTTGAGCTCAACCTTTCTTTTAATATTCCAAATTTGAATCAGAAATCAAAATTCGATATTTCGAGATACAATAGATAATTTTGATTAATTAAATAAAAATAAAAGATCACCTAAAAATTTATTAAAATTATTAGTACTTTCTAAGGAATCTCAATCTATGTCATGTCATGTCATATGTCATTAAAAACTATATACTGATATTTAATATTTTCAAGCAAGCAATTTCGGCCTTTATTTTATATAGTGTTCCTCGATCTTCTAAATGTTCAAATCCTCATTCAAAAGGGTTTTGATTAATTACACAAAGCCACAATTCACATTTTTCTGAGGTGAGAAAAAAATAGCCAGTTTTGATTGATTTTGATGCCCTGAACATTTGGAAATCGGTCGAAACTATTTAAGATAAATCTGCAGTTTGCTGACATGACTTTAAGATATTACAAAAAAAAAAATCAAATAAAATAATGTTTTAATCGACTTTCGACTTATTTTGATTTATGCGACAAAAACATATAGAATTTCTATATTTTTTTTCTTTTCCCAATACTGTTTAATAACAGATTTTTAATGAATTTAAAAAAAAAGTTATAACTTTATTGAATTTTGACATTTTTAAGAGCAAAAATCAATTCGCTTTTCAGAATATAGCCAATATATTAAATGAAATAAAACCTTTTTATTATTATCTTCAACAATGTCAGAAATATTTCATCCCAATTGTTTTAACTGTGGAATTTAAATTCTTCAGATAAATTATAGTCAAAATCAACATCAAAATTATATTCTTCAATTGAATAAAGCATGTTTAACAAATTCAAAATTTTTCATTTCTATAGATAAGTGAGTAAGTCGGTTATCAATGATTGATTTTACTCAAAACAGATTTATTTTTAAAAATATGGTCTTCATATCATAAAAAGAAGAGGCGTTGGACAAAATCTGTAAAAATGTTTGAGTTCAGGACGAAAAATCTACCATAGGCATTTAAATGCTGTTTTTTGAGTTGTTAATTAAATTTCATGAAAAAGTCAAAAAAGTAGGACATTAAAAAAAACTTTTTCTTAAATGTTAAATCTTATAATTTTCATCTTAATGTTATGTTACAGTTTTTGAAAAGTTCAATCATCTTTCGTTATTTAAAAAGAATAGATAGTGGGAAGAATGGAAAAGATATTCAAAATGAATGAAAAGAAGTTTATTAAAAGCATTTTCATCGTATGCCATTTGATTGTTCCTCAAGGGACTAACTTTCATTTTCACCTTCTTGATATGTTCTTTCAAAAAGAAAATAACTTTAACCAATCAGGCAGATAAATTTTATTAACATTTAATATTCATTTCAAAATAAATTTAACAATTTTTATAGTATTTTTGAATTAAAAAAAATTACTTAGAGTACAAAATCAAAGGTAAATTTATGAAAAATACCTTATTTTTTATGATTTTGGCTAAAAGATTAAGTCAAACTCATGAAAAAATTTAAAAAAAATTATTCAAACTCATGAAAAATGAAATTTTTTTATGAGTTTGCCTATGTTTTTCTACTCTTAGCTTGATTGTTCTGAAAACATAATCTAGGCGAAATTTTAATTGAAAAAAACCTAGTTTCTTGCTTTTGTTCTTTCCAGAACTCAATATTTCAGAGGTCGACGATAAAATATTCAAAGCTAGAAATTTTAAACTTTAACTGCACTGGATAATTTATAAGCGTTTCAATAATTATTAAAATTATTTTCATTCCTGGTTCATGGATCATGGTTTTTTAATAAATCCTTAAAGATTTCAAAAAATGATTCGAAAAAGCTAATTTTAAGATTAATTTAATTTAAATGTAATGTTTGCGAAATAGATATTTGCATTTTGCTTTGAATATTGACACCAAAACATGGAATTCCTTTATATTTATTTATATCAGTTTCGAGATTGATGAATCAAAAAATGACCCATTTCTTAACCTGTACTTTGTCAGTGATGATAAGTTGAACATGTAATATTTTAAATATTTAAGTTTTATTTGTAAACTTCAATCAGTCACGACCATTTGTAGCCTTTAATTTTGATAACTGGTGGAATTGGAATAAAATAACGAGTTTTATCTCTGACTCCCAGGTACTCGTGAATTTTTTTTTTCTTTTCATCAAATTTAATTCAATCATCATCTATGTGTATTGAATAAATTCTGTAAAGTTCATAAGGAATTGTTATCCCATATTCCATTATTCACTTTTCAAATCAGGATCGAATATTATTTCAAATTCAAAATTATACAGAGGAATTTTAAATCATCTCTTCAATTGAAAATAAAGAAACGAAGTGATTTTTAAAATGATAACTAATTAACAACTAAAATCATTTTGCTCGATAAAATATTCATGGTTAATTTCCGACCTGATATGAACTTTTTTTTAGAATTTAAATTTAATTCCTTTTCAAATCTAATGATATGCTTATGTTATCTTTTTCTATGCACTGATTCTGGATCAATTCGAAATTTTTATTCGCATTCATTTTCTGATGCTTCAAAAGATTAACTTAAAATTTCTTGTTAAGAATAAGGATAATCTTTTTTAAAAGAGATATTTTTAACTTACCAAAACTAACATTGGTTTGATACTATGATTTATTTCGATTTGTATTAGTATAGCTTATTATTTTTTTCGAATTTGTGTCAAGGTCATTAGAAAGAAAATGGTCAAGGAATCAATTTCCTTATTTATTGTGCAATTTTGGTAATATTATTATTTCAAGCTAAACTGAATTTCGAAACCCCAATTCCCCCCTTCCTCCCATGTACGGATCCTTCACACGGGCCTGATGGAGTATGTTTATCGAGGAAGAATTCAAATTATAATTTAAAATAATACAAACCAAAATAACTCATTTTATCAATCTAGTTAACGAAATTTTAACGTTTGTCTGGTTGAATATTTATAAAGTTACAGATTTAATTTTGGAATCATTGTTCAATGATTGAAAATAATTTCTGGTAAAACGAAGGTATTGCATTCAAAATTTATGTTTTGAAATTTGGATGTTTTAATGGGAAGTATGGAATCTTAATGAACCTCGTGAACCTTAGTGAATTTCGAGAATATGATAAAAATCATGAATTAACAAGTTGTGCTCTTAAATGAGATACCTCGTAGATCGCTTTTCGTGGGTATACTTCTTTAAAACAATGAATCCGAAGTTGTAAATTTAAGCACAAAACTATTTTCTACAAAATCAAACAATACAAATTGAATAACTTCAAAAACATACTGGATTATTCGATTCTGATTTCAGAGAGAACCGCTTTAAGAATTCAAATTCTAGTAATTTCAGAAGGTTTAGGAATTGTTTTTGCTTAAGAATACTGGAGCTTTGGTTAAAAAAAAAACAAAGACAAATTTGAATTTTTTTTTTTCAAATGTAAGATTTTCAAACTTATTCCATCGGGGTTAAACATATAAAAATGAAACGTCTTGAACATTTTTTTTTCAGAAGCTAAGGCTACTCGTGGTCGTCGTGAAAGTTGATTTTAAATTTGAGGTCACCAAAGTCAACATTTAAGATTCATATATTTTAGTATAGCTAAAAACATTCTTAATTTTTTCATTTTGGTCGGTGAATTGGTGAATTGGTGATTTTTTTTAAATAAATCTCTGGGTTTGATAATAATGTATAGAAAGTGAATAAAAAGTATTGCGTTTTCGGGTTCAGCACCCTTAATTTGGTAGTTAGCTTTTAAATTGGGGAACACGATTTAAGTCAATTTGTAGAACTGTTTAGTTTGAATGACTTCCAGTTCATTTTAATATCGTAGGAGAGACGGCTTAGGCAAATTGTTACGAGTTTAGCTATGAAAAGTGTATTTTGAATGCAGTTGCATCAAATATAGTTTCCAATATCTATCTGATAGCAGAAATACAATTATCGAGGAGCAAATGACTTGTTGAATCTACTTTTATTCTAATAAATTCTTTTGTAAAAAATACATTCTTAAGACAGCTGAGTAAACCTAAAAGTTTTCAATGAACTGGAAATCGATAGCTGACAAATTTGAACAAACCTACTTTTCCCAGGAAGTAAAACTAAGTACGGCTTCGTGCAGATAAGCGGCTAGTCGTTAATGTGTTTAATTATGCTTCTTTACGTAAGCTGCAAAGCCCAATCGAGTTGTTGAAGCTAAGCTGAAATTATCTTAACGATTGGGTTTGCGTTTTGGGTGATTTGGTTTGAAACTGGCAGGAAGAAGCAGCAAAAACCTTCCTCAAATACACAACTAGGCAGCCAGCATGTCGTGCATAGGGCTACAAAGTTCCGGAAAAGCTATCATGATGAACACTTGTTCGTGTCCGGCATCATTCATGCAACCGTTGTTCGGAAACAAGCTGAAAATTGTTTCAATTTCACGGGAGCTACGAGATTGCTTTAGATTTATCGGGAAACAAATATTGAATGTGGAGGTCCCGGGAACAACACGCAAAGCTAAAGCTGAATGAGTCCTTGTTGAGTGCGTTGATTGAGTCTTTCGATGGTTTTAAAGAATAAAAAAACAGGGATTGACTTCATAATTTCATTTGCGCTACTTCCATAATTTTGAATTTCTCTTTCTATTTTTTTACGTTTTCATTTGTTGATGTCTTTTTTTTTGCAACCGTCATTAACGAAAAGTCTAGCTTTCTTTAGGTTCTTTTTACTAATAAATTTCAGTTGCCTTGATTGCAGTCATTTACACTAGATTCCATCGGGAATTTTGAGCAACACCTAGAAAAATCAGCCCAATGGCCTCCAAAAACGCAGGTGTTTGAGTTTAGTTTGAACCTCATCGCCATTTGCATGCCCAAAAGGACCGGTGCTCGCGCGTTAATGTTCAAATCCATCAAATAAATGAATAGAATTCAATCATGTTTTCACACACACAAAAGCACACACGCACCACACAGAAAAAAGCCAGCCATGTTGGTTTTTTTTCCACCTAGGCCCTTACTCCAAAACAAAAAAAAAGGAAAACAATGGCACCGAAACCCATCACAGACGGACGGCTATTTTTTCGCTGTCGTCGCTCGAAAAGGCGAATGCTAATTTATGGTAAATGCTCATTTTCCTGGTTGGGCCATATTAATCCAACCAGGCAATTACGAAGGGCAGTTTGGGCTAGGGGAAAAAAAGTAGTCAGGCTGTGAAGGAAGGTTTCTCCCACTCGCGATTGGTGGGCGCAGACAAAGTGGCAAAGCCTTGATGTTATTACATTCTGTGGGGACTTTTTCACTGAAAATATTTATTTTTGGAGTTGACACCGTCTCCCTACTAGAGTGAACTGTTCAGGGTTGTGGGAAGGGTTAATCTTAAAAAAGTGTTTAGCTGCTCCAAACTTTTATTTTTTTTTTCCAGCACAGTTTATAGCACTTTTGCCTTTTTATGACTTTTGATAAATTTTAAAGGATCACCTATGAAGTCAAAAAAAAAATCAGCATTTTCTCTGGATGTAATTTAACCTGGTAAGAACCCTGATTATAACTAAATTTGTAAGAATTGGATGCCATTTTCTAAAATGTGTAACATCGAAGAAAAATAATCACAGTTTATTCATATTTCAAATCAAAATGAGCTGATCCCATTCAAACTTCGTTTCGCACGAAATTTTAAAAATGTGATAAAATGAAATGGTGTTTTTAAACACAACAAAGGGTTTATCAGATCAGTTCAGTAAGAGTATTCTTATTTAAAAATATTGGAGAACCTTCCTCTTAACCAAAACCAGTTCTTTGCCTGTTCATGAGAATGACGCTTTTTCGTTGCATGATAATCCGAAATGGGTTAACCGCTGATTTATGATTTTAATTTAATGATTAATGGTATTTCAGTGAAGAATACAGTAGTATGAAGTATCCGAAATTGAATATCCAAAATTCCAAATAAATAACTGTGCACAAATTTATCCCTTCCTCGATGCTGTGAATAAATTTTTAACTCAAGATTTCATAGTACGGATCGGTTCGTCTTGCCTGAAAAAAAACCCCGTTTGCAAATTTTTTGTCCATATAATTGCCGTCTCTTAAAACCCTAATAGGAAATTTTCAATCCCAATCCTATGCATAATTACGTCAATATCTAATTACTATTTAAACAGTTAATAAAGACGACGCATTTCACAGACCATTTATTTATCTCAAATTTGATTCCTGAAATCGATTGCCCGTTCCTTGAATTTTCTGTGCGGCAATTTTCATATAGGGGAAAGGTTTCCTAAATGGGCCTATCGGGTTAAATGACCCTACGGCTGTTTGATGAAATGGCTGACTAGACAGCTTATCTGACCAATGCATTTTGAGGGTGATACGCTTAGAACATAAGGCAAGAAAGAATTTTATGAATTTACAAACTCAAAAAAATTTAAAAAATCGTACAAGGTTTTGAAACATTTTGATGTAATATTTTGACTTTTAAAAATTATACGTAAAGAAGCTTAAATCAAAAACTAGGATGGTTTTTGTTTCTTACTCAAATGAACTTAAGAAATCAAACATATTTCAGCTTTTGTGGGAGTTTTAGAATGATTATATAGTGGAATAATAGAGTGTTTTTGTATGCCCCCATCATGTTTTTAAAATGCCTCCATCCTAAAATAACAGGTTAAATAGAATAAATAAATGATTTTCATCATTGAAATTTCAAATCTGAGCTCTGAATAACATCTGAAGAGAGAATTGACGATTTAAAAACAGATTTGATAAAGTTTTTCTCATAGATGAACTGCCTCCATAGTATGGCAACCCTAACTTTTGTTTTATTCCATAGAATTATAATGTACATAGATTTTTATGAAACTTCAGCTTTGTCGTACGGGAATTATTACTTTCTAGCAGTTTCAATGAAATTATACGGAAATATTGCCCAAAAAACAGAAATTTTGTCAAAACATAAATAGGCGCATTTAGCCCGCACGGTTTGAGGTTCGGCATTTTAGACAACACTTATAATAAAATCGTTTTCTTGGAAACAGAAGAAAATTTTAACATAAAAATTACTCCATTGTATAGAAAACAGATGCTTGCACACGTGTATATGGTTTTTGTACACATATTCGATGTGATATTTGATTAAATCAGTGTTCTGCTTAATAGGCGCATATAGCCCGCTCCTCCCCTACATAAATCTTATGAATAATAACGTCAAATCGCAAAAAGAGTGATAAACTAATATGAACGACCTCTTCGGCCGACCCCTGCTTCAAAAATTAATTATTGGAATCAATTGCTAGTCCTTTAAAACTCCCTTGTGCCATTTTTCTTCTTAATCGTCTGTATATCGCAAAAAGAATGAACAGCCAAAATGGACGACCCCTTTTGCCGACCCCTGAAAAAAAAAAAATTAATATCTCAAATCATTTGCCCGTCATTCAAAACACTCATATGCATATTTTCTTCACAATTCGATGTATAATGATGCCAATGTCGCTAAAACAGTATTTGTCTTGTTTGGACGAAAAACAAACAAACAAACAAGTAAACAAGCAACAGACAGACAGACAGAATGCTGAAAAATGTCTTCAGATTTTCGGATGACTCCTTTGGAAGGGGTCGCCCAAACAAAACAAATGTTGTTTTAGCGATATTGGCGTCTGTAAACATCGGAATGTGATAAAAATTTCCACATGAATGTTTTTAAGGACGGGCAATTGATTTAAGTTATTGTTTTTTTTTCTCAGGAGTCGGCAAAGGGGTCATCCATATTATTACATTGGGATGAGAAGAAACTCTGCACACGGAAGTTTTCAGGGATAGGCAATCGACATCAGGGACGGAAAATTGATTGAGGTGTTGTCAAAAAGGGTCGTCGATATGTTTTTTTCACTATTTTTTGAGATATAGTCATGATTATGCATGAGACTGAGATAAAATTTTGTACACGGCAGTTTTTAAGATCGAGCAATTGATTTCAGGTAACCAATTTTTAATCGGTGATTGTTAGAAGTGAAATTTTGTAAAATTTTGAGCAAGAAGGTTGGTAAAAGGGATCGTACAGATTTTTTATTCAATGTTTTGGCAGCAATGATGATGATGATTTCATGGTTTATTTATTCATAAGTCAACTTCACTGGTCAAGCCGCTTCACTATGGGGAAAGAAATGGCCAAAAATCGAAAAATTTACTTGCTTTGAATAACTTGTCTTGTATACTATTTGATAGCGAGAGAATTCAAACCTAGATTCCCAAAATTTCAGCCATCTGTGATGAAAACTCATTGCGCTACAGACATCAGACTTAGCAAAGTTGTGAAAATTGTAGAAAAAATGCATTTTAAACAAATGCAATTTTCTCAGCGAATAATGGTCCAGTTTTTGAATGTAAAATACTTTTGGAAAGGTTATTGTCTGAACTACATAATGGGCTTGATTTAAAGGTTGCACAGTTAATTTATATTAGCAAAAAATGGGTTATTATTGAAAAAATGTATTTTTTGGCCTAAGTTGGTCTATATCTAACGAGCAGGGCCGAGCAGTCTCAAAAGACCACCATCACAGTTAAGTTTGGAATCTATACTATCTGCGGAGCGTGAGTCCAGTTGCAGATAGCTGCGAATGAGCATTTGGCACAAACTCGAAAAAATGTTTTTTTTTTGTTTTTTTTTTTTTTTGTCAGTTATGATTATCGATTATTCAAGCATAAATCAAATAAATCGAAACTACTAACTGTTACTACTGCTATTGTAATAAAACTACTAAAAGGAAATGTGCCAATTTACATTTTCTACCAACTAAACTCAGGTATATTTATTTTCCTAAAAACTATTATAAATGTTATATACGTGCATTTAAAAGACGAGGACAATATTTTCAAATCATTAGTTTGCTATCAGCTTTAACGCTAACACCGTGTTTATTGTGCAGTAGATATTCAGTCGAAAAAAAATCTGAAAAGAATTGTTTGTGATAAAATGGAACATAGGAGCATAGTGTTACTATTTGATCCAAAATTAACTTAAATAGTCAATGCAACAAAAGCATTTGAATTTATCAAGGCAAAATATAATATTGATCTTGCCAAAAAAGAACAAGTATTCGAAAAGTTGAAGTACGTAGCACAACATTTTTACAATGCTTGGCAAAAGGTGCATCGCAAACAAGAGTGCTTTAAAAAATACAATAAGGATTGGCTCGACGGTCATTTGGAACTTACAGAGTACATCGCAGAAACACCTTCAACGTCAACTGGCCGCGGACGACCACAAAAACAATTTGATGACCTTAGTGATATAAGTAAGCGAAGAAAAACCGTTGAAACGTTTGGCGGTAATGTTGACTCTATAGAAAAGGCTCTTTTAGCAACAAGAAAAATTGCATATAGCAATGGCGATTCAAATATGGTGAATTTGATTGGCCATATCCTCAAAAATCGTGAAAGTGCATCCAAAATGTTTACGACTATCAAAGATTCACATGGAATGATGTCACCTGAAGAAGCAGTCGAATATTTTTTAGACTGCGATTTTACTAAATATGCATATGAGTAAACAGTGAAAAAGAACCCATCAAGGTTTCCAAGCTACCATGTAATCAAGGGCATGAATAAAGTTTGCTCACCTGTAGCCGAATGAATCGAAGAATCATCATCCAAATTTTCAGGTCAAATTACAGGCACTCATGAATCATACAGCAGAATGAATCATTCAGATCATCGATGCGGAAATCGTCCAACAAATGAATACCAACGATGACACATAACTAGTGCTTTTAAGCAGCTGGGGTATGGATGGCTCTTCAGGCTATTCACAATACCACCAAGCGCTATCAACGCCAAATCAAAAGGATGACAGTGACGTCTTTTCAGTGACAACAACTCCTATACAACTTTATTATCGCAACAACAAGAAAAACATTTTGTGGCATAATTTAACACCCCAAAGCATTCGGTTCTGTAGGCCAATTATGCTAGAGATTATTAAAGAATCTAAAGAGATGGTTCTTAACACCACGCGATATATTGAAAATCAAATGAGCGAGCTAGTTCCAGTAAAAATCCAATTATTGAATGGCGAATTTGTTTTGGTTGATTGACGGCAAAGTTCTAAATTATGTAACCGATACTTCCTCCATGTCCAACTGTCCAATTTTTTTACTTTACAGATACTTGAAACTGGATACGAATCAAACGAAGATGCTCTTCATTATGGCATATCTCCAGTGCACGCTTGGATGCGATTTTTTTTAGTGTTTATTACATATTTCCTACAGGATGGAAATAAAAAAGTGGAAGATCACAAAGGATTTAAAGCCCAAATACCTTGATCGAAAAAAAACTCGTAACTGAAAAACTGTACAAAGCTTTCGGAGTACGAGTTGATCAACCCAGGTCAAGCGGAGCAGGAACCAGCACAACAGAAAACGTGTGTCGAAAAGCATTTTCAAATCCTGAATTACTTTCCAAAGTTATGAACACCTACGAAGAACTCATTGTTAGATTTCGTAATATTTTAATAGTAATCAATTGCCAAGATCCGATCAATCCTAAAAAAAATTGATGACTATTGTAAAGAACCATATCGACGGTATCTTAATTTGTATAATTGGTATAAAATTCCAGCAACAGTGCATAAAGTACTCGCTCACGCTGGAAGCATAATCCGGCTACTCTTGGCATGTTAGCTGAAGAAGCAGCAGAGTGCCAAAATAAACTACTAAAAAAATGTCCTACCCGTCATGCTAGGAAAAGGTCACGAGTTGATAATCTACATGACGTCTTTATTCGAGTTATGAACTCATCTGATCCTTTTATAAGTTCAATAAATCTAGAGATTAGAATGCGAAAGAATGTATCATTTGAATATCCAGATGTTGTAAAATCACTTTTAGTATTCGAAGATATCGACAGTTCTGAAAATTTAAACACTCAAAGCAATGCACTAGGTGAATTAATGGATGATGTTGAACAATTGGATGATGATTTTGATCTTGATGAAGATGTAGAAAATGAATAGAACTGGTGGGGAGGTCAGATCAGGGGGGGGTGGTCAGATAGTATTCGACATCTCGAGCAACTTTGCCGAAGACAGTAACCCTGTAGGACTTCAATTGACGGAAATATATTTTTGGCCACCAGTTTGCATAGAGATGCCCCATAGTGCGCATAAGGAGTGCCTAAAAACATGGAGTTTTACAGAGCACGGACGGACAAATAAATCGTCATAAATAAATTGTTTGTGTTTTTGCAATCATTGCTTTATTATACATGGAATCAAAAGGAAAACTTATACACGAAAACTCTTCAAAATCTATCAATTCACATTTTGAATCAGACGACATAAAAAGTTGTCGTCAATATAAACTTATTAATGTTTTTACAACAATTGTGTTACTTAGCATCGGATCGAGACAAAAATTTAAACACGGAAGTTTAACAGGACGGGAAATCCATTCTCGATTTCAAACTATGTATTAACTTTCAAATAATTTTCAATAATTTTGTTATAATACATCCAAAAAACACAAAAACTCTTACTCAACATATTATAAGTTGAAAGCAAAACGGAGTTCGTACGGAATACTACCTTATTTATCATCTCGTACGACATGCACTGATACCCCTTTATTTCACATTTTAATCATCAAATTCAAGTGAAGCATCCCAGCACTTATATGATAACTTCACTACAGTCTGTATTAAATTTTCTTCCTGATGGATAAAAAAAATCGTTAATCTTTCGTTTGTAAACTCAAAATCTAGAGCAAAGTTTATTAAAATCTGAAAAATTACAAATGAACAAAAAGTCAGAAAACCAGCTACCTTGAAAATTTTTCCGAAAATACTGTTTGTTTTTTGAAAATCTACAGATAACATCATGTGTAAAATAACGTCAACTTTCCAATTCACTTTTCAAAATTTTCCTAATGCGACTAAAACAATGTTGAAATATACCCTTCTGTGCAACGTATATTGTTCATTTTAGTTAAATTGTTAGAAATGTCGTTGGTTGGCTGACAGCAGATAACAGACCTCCGCCAGTCTTCCTTTCCTTTGTCGGAAATCTTCCGAAATGAAATTTAGTGATGACGCGTCAATAGCTTCTAAGTTTAGCTTTTTCAGACACTAAGTGAATTTATTTTTAACATTTGGAAGCATCAAAAGTCTTTTTTCCGAAACATATTTTCCCGGATTATTTTTTTTCTTAGACTATGATTAGCAAAAAACTTAAATGTTATAGCTGAATATTGTCTGAGAAACATATTTGAGTTATATAACGAGATTTTAGAAACAATTAATTTTGTACAAATCGGATAAGAAAAAAGACAGATAAAGTGCTTTTTAGCGAAAAGTGTCAAATTGACACTCGAATTCTGATAAGGCAGTTTTTGTCTGTACTTTAAGGGTGCATCCTTAAGAAAATTGATGATAAGAAATTAAAATTTTATAAATTTTTTGAGGTCCCAGGAGATTTTTTTATTTGGATTCGCCATACTAATGATACAAGTAGCCAAACTTTCAATGGTGTTATATTGACACCTAAGAGTTATTCAGGGTTAAATGTGAAATGCTTACCGTCAAACGGGGCATCATGCAAAAGCAGGGTTAGATTAGGGTTACCAGATCCCACAACACCAAAAAGAGTACATTGAGATCATTTTCCCAAAAAGTCAGGAGAAACGATATAACTCCGGTTTTCTAAGCTCCCAGCTACCAGGTTTATATAAGATCCATTTAATTATCGAGCTTTGCTCCTGGATGGTATGCAAAACAGAAGGAAAAGGATGTACGTACATATATCGTATTATCTGAAGAAGCTCCTACTACCTCGAATAAGCGGGGTTCTACTGTAATTGTTTTCAATTGTATTCAATCAAATTGTGTCAATTTGTTGAGGTTATGCAAAAGTTGGATAAATCGAAAAGATAGCAGTATTTAGATGTTATGCTGACAAACTACAAAAAAACATGTTACCATCCATTTCATAATGAGATTTTTTTAGATAAGACACACATGCCAATGTGTCAAAAATAAAACCTAAAAAAAATGAAATTTGTGCAAATTTAAGCATATTACCTTAATTGTGTACATATTGATTACTGTTTGCATACTCAAAGGCACTTATAGCGCTGACTTTATTACGACTAAAATGCACGTTTATGAAGACAAACTGTTAAAGTAATTTGTTAGAAGTCGAATTCCTTTCGTAGTTTTAGCATAAGATGGGAAACAACCTCATAAAATGGAAGAAGTACGTAGGTGTTTCAGATCAAATGTATTTCAACAAAAAAAGAGTACATTTGGTAAAATTTCACAAAAAGAGGAGAACGCCCATTTCTCGACTGAAAAAGAGTACATGTACTCTTAAAAGAGTACGTCTGGTAACCCTAGGTTAGATGCAACATTTGTATACTACAACACTCATTCAATTTTTATTTCAAAATACTGTAATAAAGTTATCATTGAATGATAACAAATTGATGATGACATAGTTTTTAACATCGTGAAAGAGTTTTTTAAAGTTTTTGATTTTCATAAAAAAATTAAAAAATCGAGCAATAGATGTACAAATTTTTTCATTTTCCGATGCCGTAAAAAACTTTACCTAGTATGACGGATTGGCTTAATGATATCACCTACAAACTTTATATTGTTTCATTATCTTATACCAACACTGTTGGTGTTGAAATATTTTTCGGACGATCACCAAATGTTTTTAAATAAATATTTTTTTAATTCAGTTAGCTGACTGGGGCAATATGCAACAAAATGCAAATCAGGAATAAATCTCATAAATCGCGTTTCCATATGCTGGGATATGATTGTTTTGCATTATGCGTTTGTTATCATTAAAATTTCATCCATACTAAGATTTATTTACGTGATTTAAGATTATAGAATATTTTGTAGTATTTTGTACCCCTAAATGTATGCAGCAGATTAACACATTTTTCAAAAAACATTTTTGACAGAAAAAATGTAAAATTTGATTCGAACAAAACCAAAAATTACTGCAATTGGTGCTTTATGCGTTATGACATCACAAATGTATAAAAAACTTTAAATTTTCAAACGTTTTCATATGATATTTCATTAATTACAGAGTTTGTTGCAACTTACCCCTTTTTCTTAGTAGGGTGAAAATTGGATGATTTTGTGAATTTAAAAATAACTGGTAAAACCAATAATTTTTCTGACTACGTCAGTTTGGTGTCCCATCAACCTTAAAACTTTTGATGTACAAGAGGTATGATTATCTGTAAGCATTAAGATTCTAGAAGCCATTGAAGTTGAAAGTTGTTGCATGTTGCCCCAGTTGACGGTATCTACCTAAGCAACCAAAAGTCACATATTTACTTGAATGAAGTCTTTTGAAGTTACATATTGGTTGACAAAGAGAAACAACTGCCCAATTCGCTTGAGTAAATTAAATGTTCTCATTTATGAACTTGAAAGTTGCATTACTGTTTTTTTATGTACATGAAGGGTGTCTGATTCGAAAAATTCGAGTTTTCATCTGTTTGCCATAAAATTT
Organism: Uranotaenia lowii; assembly: GCF_029784155.1. Classification (NCBI taxonomy): domain Eukaryota; kingdom Metazoa; phylum Arthropoda; class Insecta; order Diptera; family Culicidae; genus Uranotaenia; species Uranotaenia lowii. The sequence continues at coordinate 312,350,855 of NC_073693.1, forward strand.
TAAGGGATTGAAAAATAACTTCATATTACACTTTATTTTACCATTTTACTTCTATTTTATTTACAGTCCATACGCAAAAGCCCGCACCTGAAACGGTCGGCTAGCTCAACCGGCGTATTTGACTCAGGGTCGGCTAAACTTAGGAGTGAAACACCAATGCATGGGCACGAGAAGGAGGACGCACGCAGAGAGGAACTAAGGACAATTAACCCTTCCGAAGTATACCGGCTCTGGTTAATTAATTAGAGTGAAATTTCATTTTAATATTTATATTTTTTTCTCAAATAAACACACAACATTAGGAAGGGAGGTCGGTGCGGCCGTTCTGCAACCCGGTCCTTCTTGGCACGACGAAAATTGAGGTTATGGGCAACTTGGGTTCAATATGGGATATGATGGTTGACACGACGAAGATAGATTTGTGTTCTAATGAAGCCTTATCTTGGGTCTTGGGGCTTGGACATTTTGGGTACAAGACGGGGCATTACCTTGACACGATGGTTGATGGCGTAGTGTCGAAGCGGCCCGTACCTGGCATTCATGGGTTGAAGTGGGAACATGCGGTCTAGCCTACGAATGGAGCCAGCGGTCTGGGTTTCCTTGCATGCACGGCTACGCGCTCTGTTTTGCGGGGCCCACATGGACAATGGCCCTTGGCGCTACCGGAACGGAATTCCACAGTCGACCTCGACTGCTGGCGGAACGTTTTACCGATGATGTGGCAGTCAAAATGGCGTCGGCTTGGCCGGGATCGAGTGGTGACAACGTGGCTGATGGTCCGGATTATCCGAGCGATTTAATCCAGGCAATCCCAAAGGCTGTTTGATGCGAGATGCTGGGGATATCAGCCCGATCCCGGCGTATTTTTCGGCCCTTAGGCGTTTTTCTTTTTGACCACTGCACACGCGGTAGGTGATAATTTTCACCAATGAAAAAGGCTCGCACTTTTGACGAAGCGTGTCCGTCCAGCTTGACTGTTCAACCACTTCTCCCGGTTTTTCGCGATCATCCGATCCTCCTCGCAAGCCCGATGATTCTCTCTCCATTCCTCTCTCGTTCTCCTGCTCTCTACCGGATGTCGATCTGTCACCTGAACGCAAACTCTGGTGACGTACAGCAACTTATCGTTTCGTTGAAATTCGACGAGGTGGGGATAGGATCATAGGGTGACCAAGGACATAGCCACAACTTCGGGTATCACTCCCGGGCACGGAAGCAGGCCCGCATCACGTCACCGGTCCGGGTTGGGCGTATCCCAGGGCATCGCGCTCTGAAATACCCCGGACAGATGATCTTCCGTTGTGATACTTTTACCGAATTTGTAACCCTTTTTGCAAATCTCTCCCTATCAAACGACACAACTATATACAATATATTTTCTACTATACAAAGAGCCTTTTACAAAACAATAACAAAATTAATACTTTAAATATTTAAACTAGAAAAACAAACTATAATATACTTGGGATGGGTATTAACAAATCTATTTTTATTAATAACAAAGTGCCTTGTTACCATAAACGGTAACAATAATCCCCTTTCCCCGTGAAAAAAATTACAAGGTAATTTTTTTTCATTCTCATTTTGCTTAACTTTACAAAACCATCATGATTATGTTGAATTATCAGTCCGGATCTTTAACTCTACCAAATTTTGAATGCAAATTTTTATATACCATAATCTTGAACAATGGTGTATTTAATTGATTTTGATTAAAGATTACCTGACATTTTAGCTTTACTTAAAATTATTTCATCACTTCAATTTTTTTTTTTTTTTTTTATTCCTTTCATTCCAATTTACATTCACCGGGCCCTTTCTCATTTACACTCTCATTCATACCTATCTCATTCAGTCTTTAAATATTTAATATCTAACTAAGTTAATGATCAGGGAATTCTAAACTTCGCCATGATTAAGCATAGGCTATTAACGCACTAGCTTGCCGTTTTACTATCTTTCCTTTTTTTTTATAAGTGCACTTTTCGATAGCAGTTTTTTTTTCTGTGAATTTCTTGGTGTTATATTAACATCTTCATTAAAAATATCCAAGCTTTCACTGTATCGGTTTTTATAGTATTAATTATCTATTTTATCCTTTTTATTTGATAGGATTGTAATTAATATTTTTAAGTAAGAAATTGAAGTTTATCGTTTTATTTTATTCCAGTAAGGAATTCTTTCTTGCTATGCCCTTTCGAAACATTTTTTTTATACCAGAACCAACTTGCTCGGATTATCAACTGTGAACTGGCTTCTTTTTATTCTTATTGGTCTAGAATTCGATTTGGAGAATGAAAATCAGAAGATTTTTGTCGTCAGTAGAAACTCGACCATTGATCGACGATGATCGGGTATATTTTAGGTGCTGCTGGATCATTCCTTATTTATTTTGATTTTTATTTTGACTACGACGTCTCGTTCCTTATGGAGGTCTCAGCGAATCGATCCATCGATCGATTTCTAACCAGCAGCCATTTACTTAAGGTTCCTAGGTATAGACGTCCCTATAATGACCCAAGAGCGACAATTTCCTGGGAAAAGGCTCTGGTAAGTCGATTAACGTGATTCTTACAACCGATACTACGATTTTGCTATTTGGTACTGATTCGCTATTATTAATTTTTATTTCCTTTTTTTTTTTTTTTTAGAACTTATTCGATCGTCTTGGATCGCCCGAATAAACTGCTCCACTACATTAGTATTCTTCGGCTTGAATACTATTCCGGGTGACTCCAGTGAATGAAAATCCTTGTGCTTAAGATGACCATCTTTTTGTCGATGCTGAGAATGGATGTCCACGGATATGGAACGTTCCCAAAGAGGTTCTGACTAAATGATGATATGAAGAATGATTGTCAACTATTTGTAGCGGAGAAAAAGACCTCGAGAGCTTCACTTCCTAATGGAAAGGCTCGGATCAGTCTTTTCTCAGTCATGAGAAATTTAGTTAATTTAGTTTTAACTTTCATTTAACTTTTTTTTTTTGTTTAAGGGGTAATAAATTAGAAATTATGATATTCTATCTAGTGGGTTTCATTAATACTTCAAAATATTTCCCTCCGGTATTCTTATCAACCTTTCGTATATGGTGGCGATCATATGGTTAACGATCTCTTTTCGAGACCATTTAAGGAAGGTCTTTTAGTTTAGATTGTTATCAAGCTGGCTTTATATGTTCTGTTGGCCAGACGCCTAGGTCTTTGCCGTTCAGGTCCGAAAGAATATAAGACGAAACTCCCTTCTTACCTGTCACGATAGCAGGTAAAAATTGAGGACCATATTTCGCATTATAATGCTCTATTGCGCTGGATGGCCTCATGTTCCTCCGATAAACCATACTCCCTATTTCAAATCCCTTTGCATATTTTCTATGACGGAGTGCATAACGCCTTTTTCCTTCTTCCTGTGCTTTTGACAGGTTTTTCCGGACTAAATCGTTAATCCGCTCAAAAAGCTCTTTTTGTTGAACGATTTGTCTATCAACATCCAAAGCTTTATTCGTGTTGAGATCGTGATCTGATCCTCTATGGATCATTTCGTAGCCGTGGGTTGCAAAAAACGGAGTTATTGCTGTCGCTGTATGATTAGTGGAGTTGATGATAGTCTCTATTTCAGACAGTTTGCTATCCCAGAGTTTTTGGTCCATTCTGGCATAGGTTCGAATCGCGGCATTGACTGTACGATTGACTCGTTCAACAGGGTTCGCTTGTGAATGGTACTTAGCGTTCAGCCAATGTCGGATGTCGAACCTCTCCAGAAGCGACTTAAATTCTCGGGATAGAAAACAGCTAGCATTGTCTGTAATCAACACTTGAGGAACTGAGTTTCGAAAAAACCACTGGTCTCTTATGATGCCGCAGAATTTCGCGCTGTCTATTTTTCGAAATGGTATCAGCATCACCCATTTAGTGTGAAGATCCACAATTGATAAAATGTATTGGTTTTGGAGTTTACTTTTAGGAAGAGGACCAATAAAGTCTAAGGCAATAATCTGCCATGGATGATTTGTGATTTTACGTTCCCCTATTTCAGGGGCAAGGGCTTTATTTGGCGCCTTACATTCTTTACAGGTCGCACAGCTAGCAACATGCTCCCGAATGTCTGATGCCATTCTAGGCCAAAAGTATTTCTGACGGATACGTGATAATGTCTTTTCGAACCCCAAATGTAAAGAATTGTCGTGTCCGTCCTGGATGATTTGTAGACGTTCCTCTGGACTTGGCACCCTTTTCCAGTCGAAGCGTGTGTCATGTGGTTCTTCTTTACTTTCGACATACTTTAAAAGGGTACCATTCTCAAAACGGAAGTCAACACAATCGTCCGGGCAGTCAATGACTTTCTTTAACATTTCATCGTACCACTCCTTAGATGTGGTCCTGTCGACAGAAGCTACACTGCGCGACAACGCGTCGGGTACCGTATTCTCTTTACCCTTCCGGTGTTTGATGGTCATATTAAATTGTTGAAGTTCAAGGCACCATCTACTACATCGCGATGCCGTTTTCCATTTGGCTGTCATCAGATGCGTGAGGGCTGAAGAGTCGGTTATTAATACAAAATGTGAACCTTCCACATACCCTCGGAAGGCCTCGATCGAAAGCAGCGCTGCTAATGCCTCTTTCTCGCAAGCATGATAGTTCTTCTGTGCGGTAGTCAGCTTGTGGGAGAAATATGCTATCACTCGTTCCTGGCCATCTTGCACCTGGGCCAAGATTCCAGCTACCGCGACGTCACTGGCGTCGGTCTGGATCTGGAATTCCAAATTGAAGTCTGGGCATGTCAGAATGGGCGCCGAAATCAACTTCTCCTTGATTTTAGAAAAAGCAGCTTCCGCATCCTCGGACCATCCCAAGATTTTAGATTTGGTTTTCAATAGATCCGAGAGCGGCGCCGTGACGCCACTGAAATCATCTATAAAACGTCGATAGTAATTCGACATTCCCAGGAATCGGCGGAGCTTCGTTATAGTCGACGGACGCTCATATTCGACTATAGCCCGTATTTTCTCCGGGTCTGCACGGAGTCCATTTGTCGATAGCCGATATCCTAGGAATGACAACTCCGGAACTCCGAACTTCGACTTTTCTAGGTTTATAGCTAAATTAGCTTTGGATAGCCGTGACGCTACATCACGGAGCAGTTTCGTGTGGCTCTCGAACGTCTCCGATACAATGATGATGTCGTCAATGTAAACGAAGACGTTCGGTTCCAATTCACCGTGTCCTAATATTCGGTCCATCAACCGGGCCAATTCCCCAGCACTGTTGACGAGACCGAAACATAGTCTACGGAATTGGAACATTCCCAGACCTTGCACACTAAACGCTGTGTATCGACGGGAGGCTTTCTCCAAGGGAATTTGAAGAAAAGCCTCCGATAAGTCTATCGTACTCAAATATTTCGCCCTAGGCAGCTGTCCAAGGATTCGGCCGGGATGCGGCAGCGGATATGCGTCGCGTACCGTTCGTTCGTTGATTTTTCTTGCGTCAAGACATAGCCTTACCTTTCCAGACGGCTTTATCACGGGAACTACGTTCGAACACCAATCAGAGCTCGCTCGCTCTATGATTCCTGCTATAAGCATGCGCTTGATTTCCTGGGCTACCTTCTCACGTACCTTAGGGGACAGTGTGTAAGGATATTGCCGGACAGGAGGCTTTCCCTTCCATTCGTCGGCAATCTCTATATGGTGTTCAACTAAATTCGTAAATGGTAAATTATCCGAATCAGCTACTTTAAACATTGTTTTAATAGTTTCAAGCTCTGTTAATTCCTCATTAGAAAGTGAAGTATCACTAACTTCTTGTTCTGGCTCTTCAGTCGTTCGAATTAAATTGCATTCTTGAATTCTGGGCCATATCTGGAATTTTTTCCAAAAATCCATCCCCAAAATACAGGGTACTGTTAAATTCTGGATTACTAGTGTGGAAATGATCTTGATCTGGTTTGCAAAGTTGAAAGGAATATCTAGCTGACCTAGAATTATAAGTCTGGAGCCATTTGCTGATACTAAGATGGTTGAATGAGTGAGGGGTTTAAGTTTGTGGTTATCAAACTTTGAATATATTTTTCTGCTAATAAGCGTTAATTGGCTACCCGAATCCAAAAGTCCTTGGACCGGAAAACCATACAGTTTTATACTTGCATAAGGGCGATTATCTTCGAATTTAGATAAAGATATAAACATATTTTCCGAACGTTCCTTCTCGTAGTATAATTCTGGAACAATTTCCCAGAATTCCGCAAGTGTAGTGTGTTTTGAAAATCGATTTACGCGTCTGGATTCAGTGACCGGCGAATTTCGGTCACCTGAAGTCCGTTTTTTCGACAGTAGGGGCAGTTATAGGTTTCGAATCCCTTAAAACCACATACCCTACAAATCGAACCACGGTGGTTTCTACATTCTTCAAGCGAGTGACTGGTTTGTCGACAATATAGGCATTCATTCTGATACGGCGGTCTATGGGAAGCAATTAATGATTCTAACGTACGAGCGGTTTTCGACGGTCCTGGTGTTTGGGGATCATCTTTAGGATCAATGGCTTTACCTCTTCCTTCTAACCGGTTATTTTCAGTTTGATTTGTCTTGGGGCTGCTAAATTTAGATTTTGGATTCTCTGCCCTATTTTTATCCGATGCGTTGAAAGATTTATTCTGCGGTTTATTTCCCGGATATTTACTATTCCAGTTATGAGTCGGTTTTTCACCCACGGCGTTGATCGATTTTTCATTTCCAAAAACTTTTGTATATAATGAAAAATTAGTAGCGTCGATTTGATGTCCAGCATCGAGTAACTCCAACAAACTATCAGTGGGTTGCCAAAGAATCATCTTTTTGTAGTCGATTCGCATATTTCTTTTCAATACTTGTAACTTTTCCAATTCACTCATGGGGGAGTTCATTGCTCTGAACATCCCATCCATGTCATAATAAAACTCCTGAAAAGTTTCATTTCTTTGCTGACGGCGTTGGTAAATTTTACTCCTCATCAAACAGTCAAGTTCAGGGTGCACAAACGCTTTCTTTAGCTCGGCTACCAGGTGCGACCAACTGTTCAACCGATTTGCTGCTCGCATGGTCATGTACCAATTGAGAGCAGGACCGGAGAACAGATGGAAAGCTGAATCGAACAGTTCATCTTCCCTAGTTCTTTCAGACAAAGCAAGTTGTGTAACTAAATTTAGAAATTCATTTAATTTGAGTCCCTGATCCGTACCGGAGTATTTCTCGAGTTTCCATTTAGAAACCGGAAGCTGACTTTGGGATCTACCGCGAGAGAAATCTTCCTGGATAGGAATTTCACGACTTTGCCAATTATTCATCAAAGGATTCAATATAGGATTATTTAGCCCTTCTTCTACGGTCTCATTAAAATGCGCATTTCTCGTTGGTGGATTGCGTGCAGTCTGAGTGGGAATCGTGGATCGGTTTGAGTTAAACGCGGTGTACCCGAGAGACGTATTTTCAAATATCGGATTGGCAACTTTTTTTGGGAAGTTCTGAGAACTATGATATGAGTGTGGCATGGTCCGATCATTCCCTACCGTCGGATAGTAAGAATAAGATACCGGTGGGGGAAACTGATATGGAATTGGCCAACGGGAGTAAGATGGCTGATACTGATGATATGGTAAAACAAATTGGGGTTCGTGGTTTCTAAAGGGAATTTCCGACATACCTGCCGTAGTGATACTAGGTCGGGTGCCTGTAGTAAAGATCGGGGGATTTGTATTCGATGTATTTATCCTCGTTGACACTGTCGATGGGAACGGATTGGAATAATTTGAACTTGTTTTCCGGCTGTTTGCATTATTATGATTTCTTGAAATCATGTCTGATTCGATTTCAGTTTCGGAAGGTTTCGAGGTTTCTAGAATTGTGCGGCTAGATAATTTAGGAATGGCTCCTGTAGCTACTGAGGATTTCGCGGGTTCGATTTGCGAAATTTCGTGATTCGCCTTATAATTCCTAAGTGTGTAAAGCTCGTTTTCAAGTTCTAATAAGCTTTTCATAAATTCTTGCTTATCCGAAGAACTCGATTTGATAAGACCTAACCGAGATAATGAACCTATCAAATCAATTTCCGTGTTTTCAGTTTCTTCCCTATTACTTTGTCTAGACCGCTCCCTAACAGATTCTGTTGGACCTTCTTCAAACAGCGCAGGCAATGCATTTTCTTCTAATGTCTGTTTCGGATCTCCATCTGGATTCTCCTCAACAAAATATTTGTTTAACAAGAATAAAACCCTTTGCAACTGTTCATTCAGTCCCGTATGTTTCGAATCTGGAATTCGCTCCCGAATCAGTTTTATACGACAACCTAAATGTAACAAAACTGTATAATATTTCCTTGATAGCTCTTTGCTGCTAGTGAAACAGCAAATTTCTTCGATTTCGCTAATCTTCTTCTCACAAACTTCTATGTCAATCATTGGGTCGCGGGTTAGATTTTTGACGAGAACTTGAGATTCCTCTCTCTCCATTCTTAATCTTTCTTTGAGAGCTTTTCTTTTACGCGAAATATGTTCATCTTTTGCAAATGGTACAC
>NC_073693.1:312359906-312401257 GCF_029784155.1 Uranotaenia lowii
ATGACAAAAATGACAAAAATGACAAAAATGACAAAAATGACAAAAATGACAAAAATGACAAAAATGACAAAAATGACAAAAATGACAAAAATGACAAGAATGACAAGAATGACAAAAGACAAATGACAAAAATGACAAAAATGACAAAAATGACAAAAATGACAAAAATGACAAAAATGACAAAAATGACAAAAATGACAAAAATGACAAAAATGACAAAAATGACAAAAATGACAAAAATGACAAAAATGACAAAATGACAAAAATGACAAAAATGACAAAAATGACAAAAATGACAAAAATGACAAAAATGACAAAAATGACAAAAATGACAAAAATGACAAAAATGACAAAAATGACAAAAATGACAAAAATGACAAAAATGACAAAAATGACAAAAATGACAAAAATGACAAAAATGACAAAAATGACAAAAATGACAAAAATGACAAAAATGACAAAAATGACAAAAATGACAAAAATGACAAAAATGACAAAAATGACAAAAATGACAAAAATGACAAAAATGACAAAAATGACAAAAATGACAAAAATGACAAAAATGACAAAAATGACAAAAATGACAAAAATGACAAAAATGACAAAATGACAAAAATGACAAAAATGACAAAAATGACAAAAATGACAAAAATGACAAAAATGACAAAAATGACAAAAATGACAAAAATGACAAAAATGACAAAAATGACAAAAATGACAAAAATGACAAAAATGACAAAAATGACAAAAATGACAAAAATGACAAAAATGACAAAAATGACAAAAATGACAAAAAATGACAAAAATGACAAAAATGACAAAAATGACAAAAATGAAAAAATGACAAAAATGACAAAAATGACAAAAATGACAAAAATGACAAAAATGACAAAAATGACAAAAATGACAAAAATGACAAAAATGACAAAAATGACAAAAATGACAAAAATGACAAAAATGACAAAAATGACAAAAATGACAAAAATGACAAAAATGACAAAAATGACAAAAATGACAAAAATGACAAAAATGACAAAAATGACAAAAATGACAAAAATGACAAAAATGACAAAAATGACAAAAATGACAAAAATGACAAAAATGACAAAAATGACAAAAATGACAAAAATGACAAAAATGACAAAAATGACAAAAATGACAAAAATGACAAAAATGACAAAAATGACAAAAATGACAAAAATGACAAAAATGACAAAAATGACAAAAATGACAAAATGACAAAAATGACAAAAATGACAAAAATGACAAAAATGACAAAAATGACAAAAATGACAAAAATGACAAAAATGACAAAAATGACAAAAATGACAAAAATGACAAAAATGACAAAAATGACAAAAATGACAAAAATGACAAAAATGACAAAAATGACAAAAATGACAAAAATGACAAAAATGACAAAAATGACAAAAATGACAAAAATGACAAAAATGACAAAAATGACAAAAATGACAAAAATGACAAAAATGACAAAAATGACAAAAATGACAAAAATGACAAAAATGACAAAAATGACAAAAATGACAAAAATGACAAAAATGACAAAAATGACAAAAATGACAAAAATGACAAAAATGACAAAAATGACAAAAATGACAAAAATGACAAAAATGACAAAAATGACAAAAATGACAAAAATGACAAAAATGACAAAAATGACAAAAATGACAAAAATGACAAAAATGACAAAAATGACAAAAATGACAAAAATGACAAAAATGACAAAAATGACAAAAATGACAAAAATGACAAAAATGACAAAAATGACAAAAATGACAAAAATGACAAAAATGACAAAAATGACAAAAATGACAAAAATGACAAAAATAACAAAAATGATAAAATGACAAAAATGACAAAAATGACAAAAATGACAAAAATGACAAAAATGACAAAATGACAAAAATGACAAAAATGACAAAAATGACAAAAATGACAAAAATGACAAAAATGACAAAAATGACAAAAATGACAAAAATGACAAAAATGACAAAAATGACAAAAATGACAAAAATGACAAAAATGACAAAAATGACAAAAATGACAAAAATGACAAAAATGACAAAAATGACAAAAATGACAAAAATGACAAAAATGACAAAAATGACAAAAATGACAAAAATGACAAAAATGACAAAAATGACAAAAATGACAAAAATGACAAAAATGACAAAAATGACAAAATGACAAAAATGACAAAAATGACAAAAATGACAAAAATGACAAAAATGACAAAAATGACAAAAATGACAAAAATGACAAAAATGACAAAAATGACAAAAATGACAAAAATGACAAAAATGACAAAAATGACAAAAATGACAAAAATGACAAAAATGACAAAATGACAAAATGACAAAAATGACAAAATGACAAAAATGACAAAAATGACAAAAATGACAAAAATGACAAAAATAAAAAAATTGACAAAAATGACAAAAATGACAAAAATGACAAAAATGACAAAAATGACAAAAATGACAAAAATGACAAGAATGACAAAAATGACAAAAATGACAAAAATGACAAAAATGACAAAAATGACAAAAATGACAAAAATGACAAAAATGACAAAAATGACAAAAATGACAAAAATGACAAAAATGACAAAAATGACAAAAATGACAAAAATGACAAAAATGACAAAAATGACAAAAATGACAAAAATGACAAAAATGACAAAAATGACAAAAATGACAAAAATGATAAAATGACAAAAATGACAAAAATGACAAAAATGACAAAAATGACAAAATAACAAAAATAACAAAAATGACAAAAATGACAAAAATGACAAAAATGACAAAAATGACAAAAATGACAAAAATGACAAAATGACAAAAATGACAAAAATGACAAAAATGACAAAAATGACAAAAATGACAAAAATGACAAAAATGACAAAAATGACAAAAATGACAAAAATGACAAAAATGACAAAAATGACAAAAATGACAAAAATGACAAAATTGACAAAAATGACAAAAATGACAAAAATGACAAAAATGACAAAAATGACAAAAATGACAAAAATGACAAAAATGACAAAAATGACAAAAATGACAAAAATGACAAAAATGACAAAAATGACAAAAATGACAAAAATGACAAAAATGACAAAAATGACAAAAATGACAAAAATGACAAAAATGACAAAAATGACAAAAATGACAAAAATGACAAAAATGACAAAAATGACAAAATGACAAAAATGACAAAAATGACAAAAATGACAAAAATGACAAAAATGACAAAAATGACAAAAATGACAAAAATGACAAAAATGACAAAAATGACAAAAATGACAAAATGACAAAAATGACAAAAATGACAAAAATGACAAAGACAAAATGACAAAAATGACAAAAATGACAAAAATGACAAAATGACAGAAATGACAAAAATGACAAAAATGACAAAAATGACAAAAATGACAAAAATGACAAAAATGACAAAAATGACAAAAATGACAAAAATGACAAAAATGACAAAAATGACAAAAATGACAAAAATGACAAAATGACAAAAATGACAAAAATGACAAAAATGACAAAAATGACAAAAATGACAAAAATGACAAAAATGACAAAAATGACAAAAATGACAAAAATGACAAAAATGACAAAAATGACAAAAATGACAAAAATGACAAAAATGACAAAAATGACAAAAATGACAAAAAATGACAAAAATGACAAAAATGACAAAATGACAAAAATGACAAAAATGACAAAAATGACAAAAATGACAAAAATGACAAAAATGACAAAAATGACAAAAATGACAAAAATGACAAAATGACAAAAATGACAAAAATGACAAAAATGACAAAAATGACAAAAATGACAAAAATGACAAAAATGACAAAAATGACATAAATGACAAAAATGACAAAAATGACAAAAATGACAAAAATGACAAAAATTACAAAAATTACAAAAATGACAAAAATGACAAAAATGACAAAAATGACAAAAATGACAAAAATTACAAAAATGACAAAAATGACAAAAAGGACAAAAATGACAAATAATATTTTTTTTGAACTGCGATTGTTGCGATGTTAAGAAATACACTGAGAAAATATCAAACTCCCTGCAGAAGTTTTCCATGAAGATAAAATGATTCGTTATCAGGAATATTTAAGGCAAAATATTTCAAACTTTTTCATTGACTTAAAAATTAAACTTATCCTTTTTTATCAAACTTTATCCTTTTTTTGTCGATGATTTTGCTGCTGTCAACAGTTTGCAAATCGGAAGTTCTTAGTGATGAGTGTTTCAAAATTGAACATTCCGATTTTTTTCGAAGCGTTTCTTTATTGGAATTGCTTGTTTTTATATATTCTTTGTCGTTTTCTCTGAAAGAATAAGAATTCTAACGAAAAAATATTTTTTATCAAATTCAATGTATAAAAAAACTTTTAGAAAAAAAAAATGCTAGAGACCTATCCATTAGACCACAGCAAAAAATACTTTTTGCTTCCACATGTTTTTTTGATACCTTTTGGGTCACCAAGCTTCAGTGTAAAATTTGAAATGATTTGGTTGATTCCAGAGTTAGCGCAACGCGTTTCAATTTTGTATGGAAGATGAAATTTTTACACATTAAATCATCCAGAAAGTTCAAACAAGCTTGAAATTAAATTGGTCTTAATTTTTGGTTTTGACTATTCTTAAGCTTCATTTTTTGCTAACATAACAAGCAGCTAAACATTTCATGTAAAAAGTTATAACCATTTAAAAATGAGAAATCAAAACCCATTCAAAAGTATTGAAAAATGGCAGACTTTGCTTGCTAGAGCTTTAAATAATTTCATGAAATTTTTTGCAAAGGATATATAAATCAATAAGTTGGGGCCCGGATATTCAGCCGAAGGCCGATAGGCCGAAAGATGTTAGGCCGAAGGTTGCTAGGCCGAATGGGTTAAAAGGCTGAAGGATGTTCGGCCGAATAGGACAATAGGCCGAATTCGACATTAGGCCGAAGGTTATCTGGCCGAATATTATAAGGCCGAATGGTCATCAGGCCAAATGGACAATAGGCCGAATGGTGATTTGGCCGAATGGTCCCTAGTCCGAATGGCCATAAGGCCGAATGGTCATTTGGCTGAATGGTCATTAGGCCGAATGGTCATAAGGCCGAATAGTCGTAAGGCTGAATGGTCATAAGGCCGAATGGTCATTTGGCCGAATGGTCATTAGGCCGAATGGTCATAAGGCCGAATGGTCGTAAGGCCGACTGATCGTAAGGCCGAATGTTGCCAGGCCGGTAAAAAATATAAACGTTTGTTTGCATTTTGGAGCGAATAGTAGTTAGTCCGAATGGACGATAGGCCGCATGTTCGTATGGCCGAATGATCATTGGGCCGAATAGTCATCAGGCCGAATAAATGCAAGGCCGGATTCGACCATACGGCTTTGCGACCATTCGGCCTATCGTCCATTCGGTCTTACGACCATTCGGCCTTACGAACATTAGGCCTGTCGTCCATCCGGCCTAACTGTCATTCGGCCTAACTGCCATTTGCCCCAACATGCAAACAAGCATTGATATGTCTTATCGGCCTGGCATACATTCGGTCTAACGACCATTCGGCCTGATGACCATTCGGCCTAGTGACCATTCGGTCTTACGACGAGTCGGCCTTATGACCATTCGGCCAAATGACCGTTCGGCCTTATGACCATTCGGCCAAATGATCATTCGGTCTAATGAACATTCGGCCTAACGACAATTCGGCCTTATGACCTTTCGGCCTAATGATCATTCGGCCTAGTGACCATTCGGCCGAACATCCTTTCGGCTTTGCGTCCTTCCGGCCTCGCGACCTTTCGGCCTTGCGACCTTTCGGCCTTGCGACCTTTCGGCCTTGCGACCTTTCGGCCTTGCGACCTTTCGGCCTTGCGACCTTTCGGCCTAACAGCCTTCGGCTGGTTAACCGGCGGCCGAATAACCCATTCGGCCTAGTGGCCTATTCGGCCAGATAACCCATTCGGCCTAACGTCCTTGCTAGGCAAAGACATTTTTTAAGATTTTTTGTTCTCATCCTACGGTTTTACAGCTTTCAAATCAGCAGTCAAAAGCGCTTAAATTTAAAAAAAAAATAATTTTGGAAACAAACATTTGATAAAACATAGAATATCTTTTCTGGAGTACAAGTTAGGTTTAAAATTTGTTCACATGAAATGTACTGCAAGAATCAAGAAATATTTTTCATCCAAAGATATATTTATTGGAACTTTCAGAACATCTCTGGCGATTTTTGAATGAAAAATTTTGTTTTCCCATATAAATTTCCATACAAAATTAAAACTTGTTGCGCCAATTCAGGACTGGATGGATCGTTTTCAAAATTTGTATTGCTAATTCTGGCTGCAAAAAAAAAAACCAAAAAATGTTATGGGAGGTGTAAAAATTTAAGAATTTGAAATTTCCTTACAAAGATTGCGCAGTGGTCGACTATCAATATATCAAGGAAGAACAATCATTTTCCTTGCCTCATCTGATCCATTTCTTATATTTAGATCGTGAAAATTTTCAGTTATTTACACCTTTTTAATCGCTTTGGGAACTAAGCTTTTCTTGGGATTTAGAAGTTCAAAAAATTTTTATTCCCGGGAATTTCCGGTCGGGAAATCCCGGGTGGGACACAATAGTCTGCATGTGAAGTTCACTTACGAGCTTAGTCTTAACCCGAATTTTTACTTGAATTCTTAATCTGAAATCTGACCCATAATTTAAATTTTAAATTTTGAATGTGTTTTCGAATCTCAAAACGATTTCTTCAGAATCAAAAAGTTAAATTGTGAAGTAAAATTTTAATCTGGATTCATTTATTCAATTGTTGATTTTTAATTCGTTTTGAAAATCAGAATTTAGATATAAATTCCTTTTTTTTTAAATTTTTTTAATCCTGAATCAGTGTTTTGACGCTTTGCTGCATTTGAAAAAAATCAATAGAACTAAATTCAATAATTTCAAATCTGAGTTTCAAACAAAAACTAAGGATGCTTTCTATGTTTCTTTTTTGTCATACTCAAAAAATTTATAATTAAAAATTATTGAAAACGCATATGCGTTTCGTAAAACATGAAAAAACATTTTGCATGACTTAAAAATCAAAAAGGTGAACAAGTATTTTATATCACCTTTAAAATTCTTATTTTTAAATGACAGTTGAAACTCAAAGTACAGAATCGGATCCGAGAATGGATGCAAAATCCGAATCATGAAAACAGAAATTCAATTTCGATTTTGATTATGTGAATCCAGAACCTTCGGAATGAGTTTGGTTTTATTCAAAAAATTTTATTCAGAACAAAACAAGTGAGAAAATTTTGAAAAACTGTGGCAGTACTCCGAAACTGGGATTAGAATTTGAGTTTTTGGCATGAGTTTTGAGTGGTTCTTGAATAACTTAACTCAATTATCAAAAGTTTATCGGGATTTTAAAATTGGTTCTTTTCTTTTTCGATAGGTCTTAAAATGCTTTCTCGGGAATGTCAACCAATGAAATCTTTGGTATCATAATTAAATTATGGTCTGGCCTTAAATGCTAAATGTTCAGCATAAACTTTGTTAAAATGATCCTGAATCTGCAGTTTGCCAACAACAAATGCGGGGTGAAGTGTTTTAATTTAAGGGGGCGGTAGGTAGGGTTCAACACTTTAAAAAAATCGTGTTTTTTATTTTTTTTATTTTCTTATTGTAAAACATTTCAAGAATGTTGTGTCAAATTTTCAAGTCAATTGAAGCAAAACTGTAGAAATTATAGGCCTTTATCTCATCCTATCTAAAACTGCAAGAAAGCAAGAGCAGAAACTTCAAACACGTTTTTCTCGAAAGCACATTTTTAAAGTCCAAGGACATCGTCATTTGAAAACTACTTATCCGATTCTGTTCAAATTTGGAACATATTTTCTACATATAAACCAGACCCCAACGTTTTTCTTTTTTTTTTACTTTGGGAAGATTTACAGATAAAAAATGGCGGATTTTTTCGTGAAAAATCGTAGTTTTTACTTCAAACAGCCACAAAAATTTTATAAAAAAAATTTTAAGGTAATGAAAAACGTTGGGGTCCAGAAAAACATCTATTAAAAATATTTTGCTCTGATTTTTTGACTTCAGATGATTCTGTGCTGAGATACAGTGTCCACCGCAAATCCTGTTTTTTAAAAGGCATCCTCGAAAGTGCTCCGTCACCGGCTCATTTTCAATATTTTTCTACGAAAAAATTACTAAATGTTCTATTAATAATGCTTTGTAAAATGCAAAAAATTTGAATACATTTGTTTGAACGAAACCTCTAGAAAAAAATCGTGAAAATTGTGTTTTTTTTTTGTAGAGAAATGAATCCAACTTAGATGAAATTTCAGGGACTAGATAAAAGAAAATCGATGTTGAAAAACATGCGAAAAAAATTCGCCTTGTCTCCCGGTAGGACTTGAACCCACATCTTGCGCCTCTCCGGGGCCCATGTATTAACATTCTACTACAGGAGACCAACCTGCTTGAGTGTCGATGTCTATCGGAATGAAGGGAATAGTTCTCCTACCGGGAGATAAGCAACTACACTGACGTTCTGGTACCAAAATTTAGGATTTGACAGATGTTTCAGTCCTCTGCCCGACCTCGCGTATCCTTGCCATTTTGAATCCCTATAACTTATTATTAAAACTGACTCAATCCGATGATACAAAACGGAGTGGCAAAGCTTAATATTTTTTCCCCACCAGCCACAACAGAACTAAAAGTTCAATACTCCATTCCACGGGACGTTCAAAGTATGTTTAGAGTTTGCTAACCCCGTTTGGCAAATTCTCTGCACTGTGCAATTTGCTGCAGGTGGTTCATTTTTCGTAATCATACATGCAGCTGCCATAACGCGGGAAAGGGGTAATAATATCTTTCCCTTAGCACTCTGTAATCAGAGTTCTGCCACAGTTTCTGTACGCATACTTTTGAGCTAGGAATATTCACGGAATAGCGCACACTAATTCTAGTTCGATTTTCTGTTTTTATTGAATAATTTTAAGCTAACTTTTTGAAAATCTCCTCCTTTTTCAAATGTTTAGATATTTAAGTTGAAAAATCATTATTTTTAAACTTTCATCATTCTGAAATGTTAAATTTAATACCGATGACTGTGAGCTTTGAAACATTCACGCCACAATTCCGTTGGCAAACAACACTCAAACCACTCGGTGAAAGTATAAAAACTATGCCATTTCCGATGCTCGTTATCGCAAACGGAAGCCCTCGCTAGTTGGATGGTCATTTTTCTTAGGGGTGTGAGTGGCCGGAGAAAATAACAGCAGCAAAATTCATTTCAGCGTTCCGGCAAAGCTGACC
Organism: Uranotaenia lowii; assembly: GCF_029784155.1. Taxonomy (NCBI): domain Eukaryota; kingdom Metazoa; phylum Arthropoda; class Insecta; order Diptera; family Culicidae; genus Uranotaenia; species Uranotaenia lowii. The sequence continues at coordinate 312,369,285 of NC_073693.1, forward strand.
GGAGCAGTTTAAGGCAGTTTGTTGGGAAAATTCAGCGGAATTTCGAAAACTGGAACATTAACTACTTACTCTGGGTTTCCCGATAACGCAAGCTGACCACCAACTGCTGTGTCGTCGTATCGTAGTTCAGAAAACTACACTCTGCTCGTAATTTTAGTCCTAATGATAGAATTCAATAGCTGACTAACGAAGAACTGCTTGGCGGCAATTGGCTACATTATTATTCCTGAGCCTGGTAGGTTGGTTCAAGATTTTAAAACGTTTAAACCTTATCGTGTGGAATAACGTGGAGTCAAATTAAAAAAAAAAGGTTTTAGCTTTTTTTTAAACATTTAAATAGATCTAGGTTAAAGAAATCGGGGAAAATCTAAAATATCACTAATTTGTTAGCAAACATTCATCACGGAACATATTTTTCTAAATTAAATATCAACGTTTTTGATGTCACAATTAAGATTTTTTTGTTCTTACTTTAATATTGGAAAGACTCAGTTTGAATATGTTTTGAATAACTTTTAAATAAAATTCTTGATAAAAGGATAACAAAAAAGATCCACAGATTATTCAAGAAAAATCCCAGAATTGCAGAAATTGTTATAGAAAAAAGCAAAGCATTACTTTCTTAAACATTTGTTCAGGGTTTGAAAAAATTCACCAAACTAAATATTATCTTGACCCTTCATTTCATGATTTTTTTTGTCTTTATTTGAGAAGTTTTCAGCCAAAGGCTGGTTCGCCTCTATAAAAGATTTTTTTAATTTTAAATCATTTTTAACAGTTGGAAATTATATGTGCATCATGAAAAAAAAATTAAATTAAACACGATTTTTCTCTTTTTTTATGAATTATTTGATGAAAATTTATAACTTTATGAAACGAAGGATTAAATTGTGAGTTTCTCAAATCATAAGAAATTATTTATAGAAAAATAAATCGGCTTTGTATCTATATTTTTTTTTTTCAAATAAAAAAAATCTGTCTTACTAAAATGCAATATTAGAATGACAATATTTTAGTGAGTACTACAAATAATCTGTATATGATCCGTTCCAAACGCTCCTCAACTGAAGAACTGTTTTTTTTTATTTTTTTTTCACTATTAAAAAAAATTGCACAACCTTAGAAAGGTTATTTCTTGAGCTGCATTTTACATTAAAACATATTCAGTTACCTTTTTTTAGAATTGAGTTTGTTAATTAAATCTCACCCAAAAGATTTCTAACTGAATTACAAAACTAAACAAATTTCAAAATGTATTACCACATGGTCCCATTAAAAATTTGGACCAGATAATACAACGGATAGAGGTCACGGAGCAATAATTTTGGTGTTTATCAACCGATTTTTCTTTTAATTTTAATGTTTTAGAGCTTCATTTATGACAATATTTATGAACAAAGCATGTGGATTAGAGTTATCATAAAACAGTTATTAAGCTTCTAAAGTGGGTATATTAGAGTGGATTTACAATCATTCATGTATTTTTTGTATTTGACCCTTCAGAAGCTAGTTTTTGAAACACAAAATCTTTTTTTACTATAACCCTTAATGAAATAGGACTTAGAGCGCCGATGTGGTCTAGCGGATAGGCTGGCGCGAGTCTGGTTTTCGTATGCCAGGCGTACTGGGTTCGATTCCCGGTATCGACAAGAAAACTTTTGTGTTCAAATCCCATAAGTGGCCGACAGGTAAGATGTGTTTTCTTTTATAACTGACTATATAATAAGAATGCTCAATCAGTTCCCAACGGGCCAGGAATATACACGAGTGCTGAATACCTGTCGTAGATTCATAACACTGAAAATGTGATGAATTTTATACGGTTGCGAAACTGATTGTCCCGTTCTCCAAATAAGACTCACATATACACAAAACATATCATTACATGACAGTTCACACGAAGCCATGGTGTCGGGTATGTGGTGATTTGCATTGAAGATTAGCCGAACTCATGATCTAAAGAATGCAATTCAGCGCATACGTTGGCGGAACTGCGGTGAATCCGTGCATCCATGGTGGATTATCTACATACATACTACATACTAAAATATCTCGATTTTTCAATGTTCCGAATTGAAGATCGTGTGCAAGATTCTTGCATGCAAGATTTTTTTTCAATTTGGTCCAACTTATTGAAAATATTTTTTGTTATCCACACTGCAAAAAAATTGTTGCGATATTATATCAAAAACGTGCACATAACTTGAGTCGCAAATGCTACCTAATATAACATCGTTTTGATGTAAAACCTATGACCTCGATAAGATGTAACAAAATTACACAAAAAATTTATCGTAGTAGACAAACATGGGGACATTTATTTAGCATAGAAACGGTGAAAAATTTTGATGTAATTCAAAGGACAATATAATTTTTGTTCATTCTCCTAGAACTTTCAGAAACGTGAACAACTCTACATTTAGCAAGTTTCGATCGAACACTTTGCTGTAGAAAAAAATGCGATAACCTAAATTACGAAATATCACAATTCGCCAAAACATACGATACTCTGTAGGAATCTGTTTATAATTTACTGGGACATTTCAGATGGGTAAATATTCAATTACATAAACTGCTAATTTGATTTGTTCAGATTTATATTAATCCAATTGCAAACACTTCTCTCTTCATAGCCAAAGTTATGTTTCACAACAGCCATTTTTTCTGGAAGTTCAATAACACGATTTTCAATTGAATACACAATTTTTGCTTATCAGCGCTATAAAACGCGTCTGATATCCGTGGGATGCATTTTAAGGTTTTCAGTTGTTGGCCTTTTCTAGGCGATCACAACAAAGTCTAGCTATAGACTTGGAACAAAATAACTGTCTTCCGACGCTGGATTTCGATATTGGCCTCGGATCGGCATGTTAGGCATGAAGAGATCCTCGGAATATTGCGTTGGGCCTAAAAAAGAGTGAATCCCAAGGTAGCGGGTTTGAAAAAATAGGCATAATAGTACTTACCCTCCGATCTGTTTCAAAAATTTCTTTCCACCCTCTGTGTTCTTTATTTCTTCAGAATAAATTTTCTGGAACCAACAAATATGAAAAACAGTTAGTATCACTGGATTTGCTTAAAAATAAGAAACAAATTGATGTATCTTACCAGTAGATCGGTTGCCTCTGAGCCTCAGAAACCCTTCCGGAGTTTTTAATATGAAAACTATTTTGTTGACAGTTATGAGCTGCTTCGATGTGATTACATCGACGATGTGGTATTACATAAACAGACATGTTCAAAATTGTGTACATCGATTGGATGTAATAAACGGACAGTTGAGTAATATCACAATAAAAAATCATAATATTACATATTGTGGCTAACATCCGCTCAAATTACATCGGCCATCGTTACATTATTTTTTGCTGTGCACCCCTCGTGCAGTTTCAACTCCAAGTGAAAGAAAAATTTTTTCAAATTGGTTGAATTATTGAAATCTTCAATTTTTATTCAAGCTTAGAAGCTTAGAAAAAGATTTTCAACCAGATTTTATACTTACTTAGTTACTTACTTACTTTATGGTCCCACATTGAGTAAGTTAGTGAAGTGATTAAGTTATCAGATCTTCTGATCATGGCTACGATACAACGCTTTAAAAAAAATATATTAACCAATTTCAAGAAATTTTTTTCGATGCGATTAAAACATTTCATGACTTCATTCAAGTAAGTCATTGATTGGAATTAATGATTTTAACTTATTTAAAAACTTTGCTGAAAGCTGCAAAACCATTTGATTCATGATTGAAACAATAATATAGATTCAATTTATTTTAAAGTTTCGTCGAAACTTCGGTTTTTTTTTAGTAGATTTGAGAAAAATTAGCGATAAGAAATTTAAAAGCTTTTTTTCTTAGCAGTCAAAGTTACTCACGGTCTCGGAAACGTTAAAACCGTTTATTTAAAAATATTTGTCATGTTCTTCAGTAGTGCAGGAAAAGAGCACAAATTTATTAATCAATATTTTTCCATTTTTCAAAATTCATGTTGAAAACAAGAGCTGATGGGAAAAACAAAAAAAATATTCGAAATCAGCGCATCAAAAAAAGTCAAAATTTGCGCTTATATTCTTTGCACCTCGGGAAAATATGAATTTCTTTGCTTTGTGTTTAGTGAAACTTTTTTTATTCTTCGGATAAAAATTGCTTTGCTATTAATATATTCATGTTTCCATAGTTTTAATTAAAATATTCAGTTACAAAGTTTGCCGTTCTTAAAAAAATAACAAATTTGAAAAATATAATTTAGTAGGGAAGAAGGGGGATATTTAATTCCATGTGATATTTGATCTCATTTTCTTTCATCATATCCTTTTGGAAAAATTTGGCACATTACCTTTTTTGCATTTTCAGACAGCGAGTAATGGGATTTAAAATAAATATGTTCCAAAAGTTAGAATAATACATGAAGCCGTAGATGGACTAGATACATTTTCATGGGACGAAAGAATTGTAATATTTTTTAAGTTGAAGGAGACTTGATACTTTATAAAAGGAAACATGATCCTTATTCGGGGTGTCCTGAGCCTTGGCATAAATAAAGCAAAATCAAAAGATAAAATTTCCATTTCATCCTTTCCATTTTTGATCATATAAATTCTCATTTCATATTTTATAAGTGTCAGAAAAACATAATTTTTAAAGTTCGTTCACTACTCTATAGTCATTGAGGCGCAATTTTATAAACTTTCTTTTCAGACGGAGTCCACTGAAAACGCATCACATCTTTCTGACAATCTTCTGAAAATACATGACAAGCGCTTGTCAATAGCTACAGACAAGAGAAGCTCAAATAAAATCATGAGAAAACTGGAAATGGATCTATTTTTCATTAACCATCTATTTGATATCCTCAGGAATCAATGGATCAAATGTTTTTCGATCTAAGAACTTTTTTTTTGCAGTTAAGCTAGGAGTAACCACCATTCTGAATTGATTTTTTGAGGAAAAAAATCATTAGTTAGGTAGCAGAGATAAAATATAAACCCCGTCTTAAGGCGTCTTAAGGCGTTTATAAGTTTTCGAACAACATTGTTTGTAATCATGAAATTAAGCTCCTATAGATTTTCAAGCGAAAAAAATATTAGATTCTAGAGAGTTAAGACAAAAAACACGCTTTTAAGTCCCAATTATTGGATTAATCTCGCATGAGCCTTCATTACGTCGTATGAATTATCTGAAGAATTCACAAAATACTGCTGCAAAAGTTATCAAATCATCTATGAAATTTGTATTTTACATATAGAATAAATTGCCCAGGCTATAAACATTCTAAATCGAAAAAAGTTGCGACCAGTTTATATAAGTTTTTTCATTATTTTTTTCGTAATAGAACTGTCTTTTTAATTTTTTTTAAAACGACGCTCACGCGAAAAAAAATTATAATTTCATGCTATGCTATGCATGATCAAAATCTTTTCAGAGGAAAAATAAATCTTTTCGGACTCAAGGGTTCAATTAAACCTTGACCATACATATTGGAAAACTCAATTATATAAATTAAGAGTTTACTATTTGAAAAGACATTATTCTAGAATGTGAGGAATTTTGGTTACGAGATAGAGTAATGCAATCAAGTCACTCCAGGGATAAAGTACCATCATTCTCCCCTAACGTTTTAAATTTTCAATTATCAATCTGATTTCAAAATAATTTACCTCTATATGCTTTTTATGGAGTTTCAAAAAAGATAAATACAGTAAAGAATGTTGAGCTCAACCTTTCTTTTAATATTCCAAATTTGAATCAGAAATCAAAATTCGATATTTCGAGATACAATAGATAATTTTGATTAATTAAATAAAAATAAAAGATCACCTAAAAATTTATTAAAATTATTAGTACTTTCTAAGGAATCTCAATCTATGTCATGTCATGTCATATGTCATTAAAAACTATATACTGATATTTAATATTTTCAAGCAAGCAATTTCGGCCTTTATTTTATATAGTGTTCCTCGATCTTCTAAATGTTCAAATCCTCATTCAAAAGGGTTTTGATTAATTACACAAAGCCACAATTCACATTTTTCTGAGGTGAGAAAAAAATAGCCAGTTTTGATTGATTTTGATGCCCTGAACATTTGGAAATCGGTCGAAACTATTTAAGATAAATCTGCAGTTTTCTGACATGACTTTAAGATATTACAAAAAAAAAAAATCAAATAAAATAATGTTTTAATCGACTTTCGACTTATTTTGATTTATGCGACAAAAACATATAGAATTTCTATATTTTTTTTCTTTTCCCAATACTGTTAAATAACAGATTTTTAATGAATTTAAAAAAAAAGTTATAACTTTATTGAATTTTGACATTTTTAAGAGCAAAAATCAATTCGCTTTTCAGAATATAGCCAATATATTAAATGAAATAAAACCTTTTTATTATTATCTTCAACAATGTCAGAAATATTTCATCCCAATTGTTTTAACTGTGGAGTTTAAATTCTTCAGATAAATTATAGTCAAAATCAACATCAAAATTATATTCTTCAATTGAATAAAGCATGTTTAACAAATTCAAAATTTTTCATTTCTATAGATAAGTGAGTAAGTCGGTTATCAATGATTGATTTTACTCAAAACAGATTTATTTTTAAAAATATGATCTTCATATCATAAAAAGAAGAGGCGTTGGACAAAATCTGTAAAAATGTTTGAGTTCAGGACGAAAAATCTACCATAGGCATTTAAATGCTGTTTTTTGAGTTGTTAATTAAATTTCATGAAAAAGTCAAAAAAGTAGGACATTAAAAAAAACTTTTTCTTAAATGTTAAATCTTATAATTTTCATCTTAATGTTATGTTACAGTTTTTGAAAAGTTCAATCATCTTTCGTTATTTAAAAAGAATAGATAGTGGGAAGAATGGAAAAGATATTCAAAATGAATGAAAAGAAGTTTATTAAAAGCATTTTCATCGTATGCCATTTAATTGTTCCTCAAGGGACTAACTTTCATTTTCACCTTCTTGATATGTTCTTTCAAAAAGAAAATAACTTTAACCAATCAGGCAGATAAATTTTATTAACATTTAATATTCATTTCAAAATAAATTTAACAATTTTTATAGTATTTTTGAATTAAAAAAAAATTACTTAGAGTACAAAATCAAAGGTAAACTTATGAAAAATACCTTATTTTTTATGATTTTGGCTAAAAGATTAAGTCAAACTCATGAAAAAATTTAAAAAAAATTATTCAAACTCATGAAAAATGAAATTTTTTTATGAGTTTGCCTATGTTTTTCTACTCTTAGCTTGATTGTTCTGAAAACATAATCTAGGCGAAATTTTAATTGAAAAAAACCTAGTTTCTTGCTTTTGTTCTTTCCAGAACTCAATATTTCAGAGGTCGACGATAAAATATTCAAAGCTAGAAATTTTAAACTTTAACTGCACTGGATAATTTATAAGCGTTTCAATAATTATTAAAATTATTTTCATTCCTGGTTCATGGATCATGGTTTTTTAATAAATCCTTAAAGATTTCAAAAAATGAATCGAAAAAGCTAATTTTAAGATTAATTTAATTTAAATGTAATGTTTGCGAAAGAGATATTTGCATTTTGCTTTGAATATTGACACCAAAACATGGAATTCCTTTATATTTATTTATATCAGTTTCGAGATTGATGAATCAAAAAATGACCCATTTCTTAACCTGTACTTTGTCAGTGATGATAAGTTGAACATGTAATATTTTAAATATTTAAGTTTTATTTGTAAACTTCAATCAGTCACGACCATTTGTAGCCTTTAATTTTGATAACTGGTGGAATTGGAATAAAATAACGAGTTTTATCTCTGACTCCCAGGTACTCGTGAATTTTTTTTTTCTTTTCATCAAATTTAATTCAATCATCATCTATGTGTATTGAATAAATTCTGTAAAGTTCATAAGGAATTGTTATCCCATATTCCATTATTCACTTTTCAAATCAGGATCGAATATTATTTCAAATTCAAAATTATACAGAGGAATTTTAAATCATCTCTTCAATTGAAAATAAAGAAACGAAGTGATTTTTAAAATGATAACTAATTAACAACTAAAATCATTTTGCTCGATAAAATATTCATGGTTAATTTCCGACCTGATATGAACTTTTTTTTAGAATTTAAATTTAATTCCTTTTCAAATCTAATGATATGCTTATGTTATCTTTTTCTATGCACTGATTCTGGATCAATTCGAAATTTTTATTCGCATTCATTTTCTGATGCTTCAAAAGATTAACTTAAAATTTCTTGTTAAGAATAAGGATAATCTTTTTTAAAAGAGATATTTTTAACTTACCAAAACTAACATTGGTTTGATACTATGATTTATTTCGATTTGTATTAGTATAGCTTATTATTTTTTTCGAATTTGTGTCAAGGTCATTAGAAAGAAAATGGTCAAGGAATCAATTTCCTTATTTATTGTGCAATTTTGGTAATATTATTATTTCAAGCTAAACTGAATTTCGAAACCCCAATTCCCCCCTTCCTCCCATGTACGGATCCTTCACACGGGCCTGATGGAGTATGTTTATCGAGGAAGAATTCAAATTATAATTTAAAATAATACAAACCAAAATAACTCATTTTATCAATCTAGTTAACGAAATTTTAACGTTTGTCTGGTTGAATATTTATAAAGTTACAGATTTAATTTTGGAATCATTGTTCAATGATTGAAAATAATTTCTGGTAAAACGAAGGTATTGCATTCAAAATTTATGTTTTGAAATTTGGATGTTTTAATGGGAAGTATGGAATCTTAATGAACCTCGTGAACCTTAGTGAATTTCGAGAATATGATAAAAATCATGAATTAACAAGTTGTGCTCTTAAATGAGATACCTCGTAGATCGCTTTTCGTGGGTATACTTCTTTAAAACAATGAATCCGAAGTTGTAAATTTAAGCACAAAACTATTTTCTACAAAATCAAACAATACAAATTGAATAACTTCAAAAACATACTGGATTATTCGATTCTGATTTCAGAGAGAACCGCTTTAAGAATTCAAATTCTAGTAATTTCAGAAGGTTTAGGAATTGTTTTTGCTTAAGAATACTGGAGCTTTGGTTAAAAAAAAAACAAAGACAAATTTGAATTTTTTTTTTCAAATGTAAGATTTTCAAACTTATTCCATCGGGGTTAAACATATAAAAATGAAACGTCTTGAACATTTTTTTTTTCAGAAGCTAAGGCTACTCGTGGTCGTCGTGAAAGTTGATTTTAAATTTGAGGTCACCAAAGTCAACATTTAAGATTCATATATTTTAGTATAGCTAAAAACATTCTTAATTTTTTCATTTTGGTCGGTGAATTGGTGAATTGGTGATTTTTTTTAAATAAATCTCTGGGTTTGATAATAATGTATAGAAAGTGAATAAAAAGTATTGCGTTTTCGGGTTCAGCACCTTTAATTTGGTAGTTAGCTTTTAAATTGGGGAACACGATTTAAGTCAATTCGTAGAACTGTTTAGTTTGAATGACTTCCAGTTCATTTTAATATCGTAGGAGAGACGGCTTAGGCAAATTGTTACGAGTTTAGCTATGAAAAGTGTATTTTGAATGCAGTTGCATCAAATATAGTTTCCAATATCTATCTGATAGCAGAAATACAATTATCGAGGAGCAAATGACTTGTTGAATCTACTTTTATTCTAATAAATTCTTTTGTAAAAAATACATTCTTAAGACAGCTGAGTAAAGCTAAAAGTTTTCAATGAACTGGAAATCGATAGCTGACAAATTTGAACAAACCTATGTTTCCCAGGAAGTAAACTAAGTACGGCTTCGTGCAGATAAGCGGCTAGTCGTTAATGTGTTTAATTATGCTTCTTTACGTAAGCTGCAAAGCCCAATCGAATTGTTGAAGCTAAGCTGAAATTATCTTAACGATTGGGTTTGCGTTTTGGGTGATTTGGTTTGAAACTGGCAGGAAGAAGCAGCAAAAACCTTCCTCAAATACACAACTAGGCAGCCAGCATGTCGTGCATAGGGCTACAAAGTTCCGGAAAAGCTATCATGATGAACACTTGTTCGTGTCCGGCATCATTCATGCAACCGTTGTTCGGAAACAAGCTGAAAATTGTTTCAATTTCACGGGAGCTACGAGATTGCTTTAGATTTATCGGGAAACAAATATTGAATGTGGAGGTCCCGGGAACAACACGCAAAGCTAAAGCTGAATGAGTCCTTGTTGAGTGCGTTGATTGAGTCTTTCGATGGTTTTAAAGAATAAAAAAACAGGGATTGACTTCATAATTTCATTTGCGCTACTTCCATAATTTTGAATTTCTCTTTCTATTTTTTTACGTTTTCATTTGTTGATGTCTTTTTTTTGCAACCGTCATTAACGAAAAGTCTAGCTTTCTTTAGGTTCTTTTTACTAATAAATTTCAGTTGCCTTGATTGCAGTCATTTACACTAGATTCCATCGGGAATTTTGAGCAACACCTAGAAAAATCAGCCCAATGGCCTCCAAAAACGCAGGTGTTTGAGTTTAGCTTGAACCTCATCGCCATTTGCATGCCCAAAAGGACCGGTGCTCGCGCGTTAATGTTCAAATCCATCAAATAAATGAATAGAATTCAATCATGTTTTCACACACACAAAAGCACACACGCACCACACAGAAAAAAGCCAGCCATGTTGGTTTTTTTTCCACCTAGGCCCTTACTCCAAAACAAAAAAAAAGGAAAACAATGGCACCGAAACCCATCACAGACGGACGGCTATTTTTTCGCTGTCGTCGCTCGAAAAGGCGAATGCTAATTTATGGTAAATGCTCATTTTCCTGGTTGGGCCATATTAATCCAACCAGGCAATTACGAAGGGCAGTTTGGGCTAGGGGAAAAAAAGTAGTCAGGCTGTGAAGGAAGGTTTCTCCCACTCGCGATTGGTGGGCGCAGACAAAGTGGCAAAGCCTTGATGTTATTACATTCTGTGGGGACTTTTTCACTGAAAATATTTATTTTTGGAGTTGACACCGTCTCCCTACTAGAGTGAACTGTTCAGGGTTGTGGGAAGGGTTAATCTTAAAAAAGTGTTTAGCTGCTCCAAACTTTTATTTTTTTTTTTCCAGCACAGTTCATAGCACTTTTGCCTTTTTATGACTTTTGATAAATTTTAAAGGATCACCTATGAAGTAAAAAAAAAAAATCAGCATTTTCTCTGGATGTAATTTTACCTGGTAAGAACCCTGATTATAACTAAATTTGTAAGAATTGGATGCCATTTTCTAAAATGTGTAACATCGAAGAAAAATAATCACAGTTTATTCATATTTCAAATCAAAATGAGCTGATCCCATTCAAACTTCGTTTCGCACGAAATTTTAAAAATGTGATAAAATGAAATGGTGTTTTTAAACACAACAAAGGGTTTATCAGATCAGTTCAGTAAGAGTATTCTTATTTAAAAATATTGGAGAACCTTCCTCTTAACCAAAACCAGTTCTTTGCCTGTTCATGAGAATGACGCTTTTTCGTTGCATGATAATCCGAAATGGGTTAACCGCTGATTTATGATTTTAATTTAATGATTAATGGTATTTCAGTGAAGAATACAGTAGTATGAAGTATCCGAAATTGAATATCCAAAATTCCAAATAAATAACTGTGCACAAATTTATCCCTTCCTCGATGCTGTGAATAAATTTTTAACTCAAGATTTCATAGTACGGATCGGTTCGTCTTGCCTGAAAAAAAACCCCGTTTGCAAATTTTTTGTCCATATAATTGTCGTCTCTTAAAACCCTAATAGGAAATTTTCAATCCCAATCCTATGCATAATTACGTCAATATCTAATTACTATTTAAACAGTTAATAAAGACGACGCATTTCACAGACCATTTATTTATCTCAAATTTGATTCCTGAAATCGATTGCCCGTTCCTTGAATTTTCTGTGCGGCAATTTTCATATACATAAATCTTATGAATAATAACGTCAAATCGCAAAAAGAGTGATAAACTAATATGAACGACCTCTTCGGCCGACCCCTGCTTCAAAAATTAATTATTGGAATCAATTGCTAGTCCTTTAAAACTCCCTTGTGCCATTTTTCTTCTTAATCGTCTGTATATCGCAAAAAGAATGAACAGCCAAAATGGACGACCCCTTTTGCCGACCCCTGAAAAAAAAAATTAATATCTCAAATCATTTGCCCGTCATTCAAAACACTCATATGCATATTTTCTTCACAATTCGATGTATAATGATGCCAATGTCGCTAAAACAGTATTTGTCTTGTATGGACGAAAAACAAACAAACAAACAAACAAACAAGTAAACAAGCAACAGACAGACAGACAGAATGCTGAAAAATGTCTTCAGATTTTCGGATGACTCCTTTGGAAGGGGTCGCCCAAACAAAACAAATGTTGTTTTAGCGATATTGGCGTCTGTAAACATCGGAATGTGATAAAAATTTCCACATGAATGTTTTTAAGGACGGGCAATTGATTTAAGTTATTGTTTTTTTTTTCTCAGGAGTCGGCAAAGGGGTCATCCATATTATTACATTGGGATGAGAAGAAACTCTGCACACGGAAGTTTTCAGGGATAGGCAATCGACATCAGGGACGGAAAATTGATTGAGGTGTTGTCAAAAAGGGTCGTCGATATGTTTTTTTCACTATTTTTTGAGATATAGTCATGATTATGCATGAGACTGAGATAAAATTTTGTACACGGCAGTTTTTAAGATCGAGCAATTGATTTCAGGGTAACCAATTTTTAATCGGTGATTGTTAGAAGTGAAATTTTGTAAAATTTTGAGCAAGAAGGTTGGTAAAAGGGATCGTACAGATTTTTTATTCAATGTTTTGGCAGCAATGATGATGATGATTTCATGGTTTATTTATTCATAAGTCAACTTCACTGGTCAAGCCGCTTCACTATGGGGAAGTAATGGCCAAAAATCGAAAAATTTACTTGCTTTGAATAACTTGTCTTGTATACTATTTGATAGCGAGAGAATTCAAACCTAGATTCCCCAAAATTTCAGCCATCTGTGATGAAAACTCATTGCGCTACAGACATCAGACTTAGCAAAGTTGTGAAAATTGTAGAAAAAATGCATTTAAAACAAATGCAATTTTCTCAGCGAATAATGGTCCAGTTTTTGAATGTAAAATACTGTTGGAAAGGTTATTGTCTGAACTACATAATGGGCTTGATTTAAAGGTTGCACAGTTAATTTATATTAGCAAAAAATGGGTAATTATTGAAAAAATGTATTTTTTGGCCTAAGTTGGTCTATATCTAACGAGCAGGCCGAGCAGTCTCAAAAGACCACCATCACAGTTAAGTTTGGAATCTATACTATCTGCGGAGCGTGAGTCCAGTTGCAGATAGCTGCGAATGAGCATTTGCACAAACTCGAAAAATGTTTTTTTTTGTTTTTTTTTTTTTGTCAGTTATGATTATCGATTATTCAAGCATAAATCAAATAAATCGAAACTACTAATTGTTACTACTGCTATTGTAAAAAAACTACTAAAAGGAAATGTGCCAATTTACATTTTCTACCAACTAAACTCAGGTATATTTATTTTCCTAAAAACTATTATAAATGTTATATACGTGCATTTAAAGACGAGGACAATATTTTCAAATCATTAGTTTGCTATCAGCTTTAACGCTAACACCGTGTTTATTGTGCAGTAGATATTCAGTCGAAAAAAAATCTGAAAAGAATTGTTTGTGATAAAATGGAACATAGGAGCATAGTGTTACTATTTGATCCAAAATTAACTTAAATAGTCAATGCAACAAAAGCATTTGAATTTATCAAGGCAAAATATAATATTGATCTTGCCAAAAAAGAACAAGTATTCGAAAAGTTGAAGTACGTAGCACAACATTTTTACAATGCGTGGCAAAAGTGCATCGCAAACAAGAGTGCTTTAAAAAATACAATAAGGATTGGCTCGACGGTCATTTGGAACTTACAGAGTACATCGCAGAAACACCTTCAACGTCAACTGGCCGCGGACGACCACAAAAACAATTTGATGACCTTAGTGATATAAGTAAGCGAAGAAAAACCGTTGAAACGTTTGGCGGTAATGTTGACTCTATAGAAAAGGCTCTTTTAGCAACAAGAAAAATTGCATATAGCAATGGCGATTCAAATATGGTGAATTTGATTGGCCATATCCTCAAAAATCGTGAAAGTGCCTCCAAAATGTTTACGACTATCAAAGATTCACATGGAATGATGTCACCTGAAGAAGCAGTCGAATATTTTTTAGACTGCGATTTTACTAAATATGCATATGAGTAAACAGTGAAAAAGAACCCATCAAGGTTTCCAAGCTACCATGTAATCAAGGGCATGAATAAAGTTTGCTCACCTGTAGCCGAATGAATCGAAGAGTCATCATCCAAATTTTCAGGTCAAATTACAGGCACTCATGAATCATACAGCAGAATGAATCATTCAGATCATCGATGCGGAAATCGTCCAACAAATGAATACCAACGATGACACATAACTAGTGCTTTTAAGCAGCTGGGGTATGGATGGCTCTTCAGGCTATTCACAATACCACCAAGCGCTATCAACGCCAAATCAAAAGGATGACAGTGACGTCTTTTCAGTGACAACAACTCTTATACAACTTTATTATCGCAACAACAAGAAAAACATTTTGTGGCATAATTTAACACCCCAAAGCATTCGGTTCTGTAGGCCAATTATGCTAGAGATTATTAAAGAATCTAAAGAGATGGTTCTTAACACCACGCGATATATTGAAAATCAAATGAGCGAGCTAGTTCCAGTAAAAATCCAATTATTGAATGGCGAATTTGTTTTGGTTGATTGACGGCAAAGTTCTAAATTATGTAACCGATACTTCCTCCATGTCCAACTGTCCAATTTTTTTAACTTTACAGATACTTGAAACTGGATACGAATCAAACGAAGATGCTCTTCATTATGGCATATCTCCAGTGCACGCTTGGATGCGATTTTTTTTAGTGTTTATTACATATTTCCTACAGGATGGAAATAAAAAAGTGGAAGATCACAAAGGATTTAAAGCCCAAATACCTTGATCGAAAAAAAACTCGTTACTGAAAAACTGTACAAAGCTTTCGGAGTACGAGTTGATCAACCCAGGTCAAGCGGAGCAGGAACCAGCACAACAGAAAACGTGTGTCGAAAAGCATTTTCAAATCCTGAATTACTTTCCAAAGTTATGAACACCTACGAAGAACTCATTGTTAGATTTCGTAATATTTTAATAGTAATCAATTGCCAAGATCCGATCAATCCTAAAAAAAATTGATGACTATTGTAAAGAACCATATCGACGGTATCTTAATTTGTATAATTGGTATAAAATTCCAGCAACAGTGCATAAAGTACTCGCTCACGCTGGAAGCATAATCCGGCTACTCTTGGCATGTTAGCTGAAGAAGCAGCAGAGTGCCAAAATAAACTACTAAAAAAATGTCCTACCCGTCATGCTAGGAAAAGGTCACGAGTTGATAATCTACATGACGTCTTTATTCGAGTTATGAACTCATCTGATCCTTTTATAAGTTCAATAAATCTAGAGATTAGAATGCGAAAGAATGTATCATTTGAATATCCAGATGTTGTAAAATCACTTTTAGTATTCGAAGATATCGACAGTTCTGAAAATTTAAACACTCAAGCAATGCACTAGGTGAATTAATGGATGATGTTGAACAATTGGATGATGATTTTGATCTTGATGAAGATGTAGAAAATGAATAGAACTGGTGGGGAGGTCAGATCAGGGGGGGGTGGTCAGATAGTATTCGACATCTTTGCCGAAGACAGTAACCCTGTAGGACTTCAATTGACGGAAATACATTTTTGGCCACCAGTTTGCATAGAGATGCCCCATAGTGCGCATAAGGAGTGCCTAAAAACATGGAGTTTTACAGAGCACGGACGGACAAATAAATCGTCATAAATAAATTGTTTGTGTTTTTGCAATCATTGCTTTATTATACATGGAATCAAAAGGAAAACTTATACACGAAAACTCTTCAAAATCTATCAATTCACATTTTGAATCAGACGACATAAAAAGTTGTCGTCAATATAAACTTATTAATGTTTTTACAACAATTGTGTTACTTAGCATCGGATCGAGACAAAAATTTAAACACGGAAGTTTAACAGGACGGGAAATCCATTCTCGATTTCAAACTATGTATTAACTTTCAAATAATTTTCAATAATTTTGTTATAATACATCCAAAAAACACAAAAACTCTTACTCAACATATTATAAGTTGAAAGCAAAACGGAGTTCGTACGGAATACTACCTTATTTATCATCTCGTACGACATGCACTGATACCCCTTTATTTCACATTTTAATCATCAAATTCAAGTGAAGCATCCCAGCACTTATATGATAACTTCACTACAGTCTGTATTAAATTTTCTTCCTGATGGATAAAAAAAATCGTTAATCTTTCGTTTGTAAACTCAAAATCTAGAGCAAAGTTTATTAAAATCTGAAAAATTACAAATGAACAAAAAGTCAGAAAACCAGCTACCTTGAAAATTTTTCCGAAAATACTGTTTGTTTTTTGAAAATCTACAGATAACATCATGTGTAAAATAACGTCAACTTTCCAATTCACTTTTCAAAATTTTCCTAATGCGACTAAAACAATGTTGAAATATACCCTTCTGTGCAACGTATATTGTTCATTTTAGTTAAATTGTTAGAAATGTCGTTGGTTGACTGACAGCAGATAACAGACCTCCGCCAGTCTTCCTTTCCTTTGTCGGAAATCTTCCGAAATGAAATTTAGTGATGACGCGTCAATAGCTTCTAAGTTTAGCTTTTTCAGACACTAAGTGAATTTATTTTTAACATTTGGAAGCATCAAAAGTCTTTTTTCCGAAACATATTTTCCCGGATTATTTTTTTTCTTAGACTATGATTAGCAAAAAACTTAAATGTTATAGCTGAATATTGTCTGAGAAACATATTTGAGTTATATAACGAGATTTTAGAAACAATTAATTTTGTACAAATCGGATAAGAAAAAAGACAGATAAAGTGCTTTTTAGCGAAAAGTGTCAAATTGACACTCGAATTCTGATAAGGCAGTTTTTGTCTGTACTTTAAGGGTGCATCCTTAAGAAAATTGATGATAAGAAATTAAAATTTTATAAATTTTTTGAGGTCCCAGGAGATTTTTTTATTTGGATTCGCCATACTAATGATACAAGTAGCCAAACTTTCAATGGTGTTATATTGACACCTAAGAGTTATTCAGGGTTAAATGTGAAATGCTTACCGTCAAACGGGGCATCATGCAAAAGCAGGGTTAGATTAGGGTTACCAGATCCCACAACACCAAAAAGAGTACATTGAGATCATTTTCCCAAAAAGTCAGGAGAAACGATATAACTCCGGTTTTCTAAGCTCCCAGCTACCAGGTTTATATAAGATCCATTTAATTATCGAGCTTTGCTCCTGGATGGTATGCAAAACAGAAGGAAAAGGATGTACGTACATATATCGTATTATCTGAAGAAGCTCCTACTACCTCGAATAAGCGGGGTTCTACTGTAATTGTTTTCAATTGTATTCAATCAAATTGTGTCAATTTGTTGAGGTTATGCAAAAGTTGGATAAATCGAAAAGATAGCAGTATTTAGATGTTATGCTGACAAACTACAAAAAAACATGTTACCATCCATTTCATAATGAGATTTTTTTAGATAAGACACACATGCCAATGTGTCAAAAATAAAACCTAAAAAAAATGAAATTTGTGCAAATTTAAGCATATTACCTTAATTGTGTACATATTGATTACTGTTTGCATACTCAAAGGCACTTATAGCGCTGACTTTATTACGACTAAAATGCACGTTTATGAAGACAAACTGTTAAAGTAATTTGTTAGAAGTCGAATTCCTTTCGTAGTTTTAGCATAAGATGTGAAACAACCTCATAAAATGGAAGAAGTACGTAGGTGTTTCAGATCAAATGTATTTCAACAAAAAAAGAGTACATTTGGTAAAATTTCACAAAAAGAGGAGAACGCCCATTTCTCGACTGAAAAAGAGTACATGTACTCTTAAAAGAGTACGTCTGGTAACCCTAGGTTAGATGCAACATTTGTATACTACAACACTCATTCAATTTTTATTTCAAAATACTGTAATAAAGTTATCATTGAATGATAACAAATTGATGATGACATAGTTTTTAACATCGTGAAAGAGTTTTTTAAAGTTTTTGATTTTCATAAAAAACATTAAAAAATCGAGCAATAGATGTACAAATTTTTTCATTTTCCGATGCCGTAAAAAACTTTACCTAGTATGACGGATTGGCTTAATGATATCACCTACAAACTTTATATTGTTTCATTATCTTATACCAACACTGTTGGTGTTGAAATATTTTTCGGACGATCACCAAATGTTTTTAAATAAATATTTTTTTAATTCAGTTAGCTGACTGGGGCAATATGCAACAAAATGCAAATCAGGAATAAATCTCATAAATCGCGTTTCCATATGCTGGGATATGATTGTTTTGCATTATGCGTTTGTTATCATTAAAATTTCATCCATACTAAGATTTATTTACGTGATTTAAGATTATAGAATATTTTGTAGTATTTTTTACCCCTAAATGTATGCAGCAGATTAACACATTTTTCAAAAAACATTTTTGACAGAAAAAAATGTAAAATTTGATTCGAACAAAACCAAAAATTACTGCAATTGGTGCTTTATGCGTTATGACATCACAAATGTATAAAAAACTTTAAATTTTCAAACGTTTTCATATGATATTTCATTAATTACAGAGTTTGTTGCAACTTACCCCTTTTTCTTAGTAGGGTGAAAATTGGATGATTTTGTAAATTTAAAAATAACTGGTAAAACCAATAATTTTTCTGACTACGTCAGTTTGGTGTCCCATCAACCTTAAAACTTTTGATGTACAAGAGGTATGATTATCTGTAAGCATTAAGATTCTAGAAGCCATTGAAGTTGAAAGTTGTTGCATGTTGCCCCAGTTGACGGTATCTACCTAAGCAACCAAAAGTCACATATTTACTTGAATGAAGTCTTTTGAAGTTACATATTGGTTGACAAAGAGAAACAACTGCCCAATTCGCTTGAGTAAATTAAATGTTCTCATTTATGAACTTGAAAGTTGCATTACTGTTTTTTTATGTACATGAAGGGTGTCTGATTCGAAAAATTCGAGTTTTCATCTGTTTGCCATAAAATTTGAGGGGTTGAAAAATAACTTCATATTACACTTTATTTTACCATTTTACTTCTATTTTATTTACAGTCCATACGCAAAAGCCCGCACCTTGGCCTCAACCCTGGCCATAAGATTCTGCACAACCTGTTAATCAACCGCTTTTTGCATGTAAACCCATACTTTCTTCAGTTCCTCGACTGCCTTCACTACCTTAAGTCGTTTAAGAAGGTGCTGCTTCATAATCGCCCAGTACTTCTCGATGGGGCGGAGCTCCGGAGTGTTGGGAGGGTTGAGCATTTTCGGCACGAAATTGACCTTATTGTACGCATACCACATCAGTACGTCCTTGGAGTAGTGGCATGAGGCCAAATCCGGCCAGAAGATTGTTGGGACTCTGTGGGCCTTCAGGAGAAGAAGCAGCTGCTTTTGGAGGCACTCTCTCATGTACTCCAGTCCGTCCATCGTGTCCTGGTGTAACCATCCATTTGATGGGTTACAATAACATCTTGGTTTTTGGGCCAATTTGGATGTTATTCTGTAAATATTGTATACTTCTTTTATTGTTGTTAAATATCTAAAAATAGGACAAGATGTCAGACTCAGTGTTTTATGTTTGAGTGATATCTTTTCCTGTTTTTAGCAGCATAAGCCTGGTGTCAATTCGCGTTTGTTTTGTTTAGCCATTTATTTATTTATTTATTTATTTATTTATTTATTTATTTATTTATTTATTTATTGATTTAATTTATTTATTTATTTTGTACATTTTTGTTAAATATTTATTATTACATTTACTTAGTTTTTTATTCGTAATTTTGTTAAACATTAAAACTTGTTAGTAAATTTCTTTGGAATGCACAAGATAAATATAGATGTATATATAACCGTTTGTAAGTCCGACACCAGCCATGTTTTTGTAAATAGTTGTGAAGCGTTCGTGTGCCTGATGTTCAACGAAGGGGACAACAACACCCTCCACGGGAAGTGACAAGGAAAGGGACACATAGAAAAAAATTATAAATAAGCTCTGCGCCCGCAGCTCGAGGCTTATTCTATCAAATGATAGTTCCGGTCCGGGTGAAGTTGGAAGAGCGACAGCGACGTTTCATCCGTAATTGGGAGGCACCGACCCCCTTCTGCTTATTTTGTGAAAAAAACAACGACCAGCTAGACGACTACACGCCGTTTTTTCCTAGCTGGTCGGTCGAGTGTGGCCGAGTGTAGTGATTCCCAGGACATTTGTTCTTCCCAGTGCCGATATATCCATTGCCCAGAAAAAGTCACCGGTGTTCCGCGAGTGCAAAAGGTCGTGCAGTGTTAAAAAGTGCCCTTTACGCTACAACCCCCTCAAGGCACGGTGGCAGTGGTGAGGCCTGGGGGAGACCCGCCTGGGGATCCATTCGCCGACCGCCTTCGTTAGTGCCCTCTCGATTGGTGAGTCACTCGCGTGGAAATAACGTGCACCATTACCACTCCCCGGACCTACCAAGAAACAAGGCCTACGCCCAAAAGGCCGAGTTGTCGCCAGAATATTGGTTCCCCAACAAGCTACGGCAGTCCCGTTCCAGAATCCCGTTTCGTGGTTACCAAAAAAGGTGTCCCCCAACGAGTCGACCATCGCAGCAACGGCCGCAACGAAATCCGGAAAAATTAAAAGAAAATGCGCAAGTACAAAACCTAAATTAAAATAAATTCCTCAAATTCAAATACGATATTTTCCATTTTTATAAAAGCACTAAAGTGCTTAAATATCAATCAACTCCAAATATTGTATGGTCTTTAATGTTCAAATTGTTGTGACTTCATTTGAGTGCATTCCGTAATTTAAACATTGTATTGATTTGTTGTTGTACATATCAGGTTATATTGTTTTGTTAGAAGTCCGCCCATAAACCTAAATGTTACTGTTGTTGTGATTCCTCCTCGAGAACCATTCGGTTTATTCCCCTGTTGAGCTAGCGCAGGGAAGTGGGATCTCTCAGATTCTAACAATTGGCGCCCAATGTAAAATATCTTGTAAATAGGAAAAAGTGATCTGCTTTCCAGACCAAAAGCAAATCCCTTTTTTCATTGGTCTCGTGGAGGAATTCGTTATTTTAACAAATTAAAATCGCGCCGTCACTAAAATAAAGTTCAACGGATGTCCAATTCAAAAGAAAATTATAGAAGTGAAATAGTATAGATCGAGGTAAATGATGATCAACTACAACCAATGCTATACTGTCTTCCCAAGCAGTTCACCAAACTAAATTTGCCACTTTTCACTCACTGAACCAAAGCAAAATTTTAAGAACTTATTGGCTCAATACATCTCTTTTGCTGAAAAAAAAAAAAGTTGTTGGCTTGTTTAATTGTGCACTCTCGTTATTTATTTTGTCAAATCTCAGATTTTGTCCACGATATATCCAGAATATTGGCAGTTCAGGTCAATCATGACGGAACTAAGTTTCAACCAAGCAGTAGCTTGTTTAATAAAACGATACCAGGCAATGAGAGTTGATCTCCTTTTGGATGATGAACTGGATCACGAACTGGAATCCAGGGACGTAATCTTGTTCGGCTTAGATCTAAACCGCAAACGAAAATGCTTACGCGATGCAATAAAAATAGAAAAAGAATCAGGAATACAATTTTCTAGTTTAAATGGGAAGAGTGATCCGGAAATTGAACGCGGAATTTGTGATAGTAAGTTTGTTGAAATAAAAAACCGTTTATCTCACACTCTGGAAGCAACAGAAAAAAAATCTACCTAACCCGTCTTACCCACATTGGTACAAGGATTGCGGCCCTGTTATGTTCATCCCGTGGTTCTCCCAACCTTCATACAAACCTGCAAAATAGATTGGTAGAAATTGTTCATTTGTTGGAACTCTTCTCAGAGCCAGCGGATCAAGAACAACAAACGTTGTCGATCCAGCCAGCAGAAAATAACGATACCCCAGAAACTGTAGACTCGGCAAACCCCACCAACACCAACCGTATGTCAAATTACATTCCGAATGATACATCGAATTCTGTTCCGAACCGAAGTTCGTCAAACTTAAATCAAGATGATTTGGAATGGATTCACAGTCTTCAGACGAGGATTCTTGGCCTAGAAGCAGAGTTGACTAGACGTAGGGAGGGGAAAGATGCGGGAACACAGACAGGTTTAGATGAGTTGAATGGGTCAAATCTGGAGGAAATGGTTTCTCATCATTCTAATCCACTGCCCACACAATCAAGCTCTCAAAATCTTACAAGTAATTTTTCAAATACGGAAAGAGTCATTCAAAATTATGCACACCCAAACTTTCCAATTATCAATGCTAACAATTCGTTCTTACCTCCACAGCCCCTAGTTCCCCCTTTTAATACAGAAGCAAATAGCTTCACAGGCAATAATCAAAATCGAGTAGTTCAGACCCTCACGAACCAATTTGAATTTCAAAATAAAGCACAAAATTTTTCAATTCATTCTCAACCTCATAATTCCATTCATCAACTTTCCTTTCAGCAACCCTCTTTACAGTCGCAACACAATTTTCCCTTTCCAGAAGTAAACCTGCAACAGCCGTTTGGTAACCCTAATTCCAGTTCAAAACCACATCTCAATTATAATAGATCCTCACAACCGTTGCAATACAGCTCGAATCCATACCCCGGTTATCCCCTTATGTATCCATTCCAACAAATACAACCTCGACACTCTTTGCCTGTTTCCAAATGGAACATTAGAAAGTATGATGGTGAAGATCAAGGGCTACAGTTGAATGAATTTCTCGAATTGATTCATGCTTTATCGTTTTCTGAACGTGTATCGGAGCAAGAACTTTTCGAATCAGCTGTGCATCTGTTCACGGGGTCAGCCTTGAAATGGTACATGACCCAGCGATCTATGGGCCGGCTACTCAATTGGGCTCACTTGGTTTTTGAACTCAAAAGAACTTACATGCACCCAGATCTGGATGCCCTGATAAAAATGAAAATTTATCAGCGGCGCCAAAAACAACATGAATCTTTTTTTGAATTTTATACCGAAGTTGAAAAACTGATTCGTACCATGAGTGTTTCTATCCCCGAATATGAAAAAATACAAATCCTACAGCAGAATATGCGGATGGACTACAAAAAGCAGATGGCTTTTGTTCCAATCCTCAACTTGGAGTCACTAGTAACCGCCGCTCAAAAACTTGACGCGTTGAACTTCTCGGCCTATAATAAAGTGTTTGGGCCAGAAAAAACAGTTCATGCGATCGAAGAACAATCTCAGGAGCAAAGTAAGAAAAAAACTAAACAACAGCAGTTGTCTCCACTCACTGAATTATCAGCAGCGATAAATCAGCGTAACCAACAAAATTCCTCCAACCGCAATAGTTCATCTGTCGAAAAAGGAAATTACCTAAAGTCGCAAGTAAGCCTCTCACAAAATACATCACCATCAACAAAATCTCTGCCGGTTGCAGGCCCATCGGGCGCTTCCTCTAATCCACACTTGACGCTGGATATGGTGGTGAGTAATCACAAACCTCCACCAGCAAGTCGATGCTACAATTGTGATCGTGATGGGCATCATGCGGCCATGTGCAGGCAACCACGAACGGTAGTATGTTTCAAATGTGGACTTCGAGGGTTCCCTACAGAATACTGTCCCTACTGCAAAAAAACTACGCTACTGCGAATCAAAACCGCGATTCGCAGGGACGCCAGGCGTAAGTCAATATTTAACAGATTCGTCCAAACCAAATAAGGATTGTTGGTTTTGGGAAACAGCACTTGATCGTGATTATGAAACCGAAATTTGCAATATTTCTTACCCTTTTCCCAACGACAGCCGCCCATTTGTAAACATTCATATACACGACTTTTCCATACGAGCTTTACTGGATAGTGGTAGCAATTATTCACTAATAAGTGAAAAATTATTTCGACAATTGCGACATGACCGGGTGAATCCATTAAACAGACGTTTGGAGCTTCGCTCAGCTAGCGGCAATTCACTAGAGATACGGGGTAAAGCTGATCTGCCTGTTTGCTTTGACGGGCATAAAATGATCGTTACCACTCTAGTAGTAGTCAATCTTTCAATCGATTTTATCTGCGGGATGGATTTTTGGGAAAAGTTTAAAATTAAGCCGACTATGTTCGTCGAGCCGAATGTTAATGCATCTGTTATCGATTTTCCCAGTTCACAATTAGCTTTATCTTCGGCTGAAGAAGCCACTCTGGAGAAAATAAAATTCGAATTTCTCGCAGCAGAACCGGGTAAGCTTACCACAACCCCCCTTGCCTGCCATCGAATAGTGCTGAGTGAAGAATGGAAACACAAACCTCCAGTGCGCCAATTTCCATATGTGATGTCGCCAAAAACGCAGGCATTGGTCGCAGTGGAATTGAATCGTTTACTGGAGGCTGGCATCATTGAACGAAGTAATTCAGATTGGTCCCTCAACTGTGTTCCGGTTATCAAACCGAATAAGGTTCGGCTTTGTCTAGATGCTCGGAAGATTAATGAAAGAACTGTGCGTGATGCTTATCCTCTACCTCACCCTGGGAGAATTTTGGGCCAGCTGCCCAAAGCAAAGTATTTGTCAACCATCGATCTTTCGGAAGCTTTTTTGCAAGTTCCGTTAGACGTTGGGTCCCGACGATTTACTGCTTTCAGTGTGCAGGGTAAAGGATTGTTCCAGTATACTCGTATGTGCTTCGGATTAGTAAACAGCCCCGCTTCTTTAGCCAAACTAATGGATACCGTTCTGGGTCACGGTATACTGGAACCGAATGTTTTTGTTTACTTAGACGATATAGTTGTGGTAACAGAAACATTCGAGCATCACGTGAAGCTTCTTTCGGAAATCGCCCGTCGTTTACGCGAAGCCAATCTTAGCATCAATCGTGAGAAGTCCCAATTTGGGGTGTCGGAAGTACCATTTTTGGGCTATCTACTAGGAACGGATGGACTACGCACGAATCCGGAAAAAGTCAGACCAATCCTTGAGTACGAGCGTCCAACTACGGTCACCAAACTCCGCCGTTTCCTAGGGATGGCCAACTACTACCGGCGCTTCATATCGGACTTTAGCGGAACTACCGCTGCTCTCACGGACCTTCTTCAGACAAAATCGAAACTGATCCGCTGGAATGATGATGCCGAAGCAGCTTTTGTGCGTTTGAAGGAGCTTCTGGTATCTTCACCCATTCTAGCGAGTCCAGATTTCGACCGCCCCTTTACGATTCAAACTGATGCCAGTGATGTCGCAGTAGCAGGTGTTCTAACTCAGCATCTAGACGACGGGGAGCGAGTTATCGCGTATTATTCGCATAAACTAACGACCCCTCAAAAAAACTATCACGCAGCCGAAAAGGAAGCTCTAGCTGCCATTCTGGCAATAGATGCTTTCAGGGGATATATTGAAGGCTATCACTTCACTTTGGTCACAGACTCGTCAGCATTAACTCATATACTTAATGCAAAATGGAAGGTCGGATCACGTTGTAGTCGTTGGGCACTCAATTTGCAACAATATGACATGAAAATAGTGCACCGGAAAGGCAAAGAAAACGTCGTTGCGGATGCGCTTTCTCGTAGCGTTGCTGCAATTGGAACTCAACCTGCAACGTGGTACGATTCCATGCTGCACAAGGTAGAGAGTGAACCTGACAAGTATGTTGATTTCAGAGTGGAGAATGATCAGCTCTTCAAGTTCATCTCGATTCCTGACTTCCCGCATGATGTAAATTTTGAATGGAAACTAGTTCCTAGAGCACAAGACATACCAAGAATAATCCAGGAATCACATGATACTGCCTTCCATCCAGGATACGAAAGGACTCTTGCGCGAATTCGACAACGGTACTATTGGCCTCGTATGGCTACTGAAATACGATCATTCGTTCGACGATGTACCACCTGCAAAGAAGTAAAACCTTCGCACGTTGCAACGGTACCAGAAATGGGCAAACAAAAGTTGGCTGATAGACCCTGGCAAATGATTTCTGTGGATTTTGTGGGCCCTCTCCCTCGTAGCCTTAAAGGAAATCAATATTTGCTAGTTGTTTCGGATTATTTTACAAAATGGGTTATGATTCAGCCTGTGAAGAAAATCTCGAGTTCATCCATGTGTGCTATCTTGAAGGATCAGTGGTTTTTGAAACACTCTGTTCCAGAGATTATTATTACCGATAACGGAGCTAGTTTTCTCTCCAAGGAATTCAAAACACTTCTGGACTATTTCAAGATTTCACACTGGTTGAACTCAAGATACCATTCACAGGCGAATCCAGTCGAAAGGGTTAATCGTACAATTAATGCAGCAATCCGAACGTACGTGAAGGAGGACCAGAAACAATGGGATACGAAAATTACAGAAATAGAGATGATCCTCAATACTAGTGTACACTCACCGACTGGTTTCACTCCATATTTCGTTGTTCACGGTCATGAATATTCTGAAAACGGGACGGATTATCGTTTAACAAGAGCCGGAGATAATATTACTCCGGAACAACGTGAAGAATTACGAAAGCAGATGTACTTGAAAATTTATGATTTGGTTAAGAAGAATCTAGCCAAAGCGTATTCAAAATCTCAGCAAACTTATAATCTGCGTCATCGCCCGACTAAGCCTTTTAAAATCGGAGAGTTAGTTTACCGGAAAAACATGAAACTTTCGAACGCCTTAGAAAATTACAACGCAAAATACGGTTCTCAATTCCTTCCCTGTCGTATAAAAGCGGTATTGGGCTCTTCATCCTACGAATTAGAAGACTTCCAAGGTAAAAATCTAGGAGTGTGGCCAGCAAAGCACATCAAACCAGCCTGATTTCTTATAGGGGACGTTTCTAATATGTGGAAAGATAGCTACAGAAACATCAGTTGTTTTCAATCACCTTTATTCTGGGATATCAACAATAAATTTATCCGCTCTTGGATATTGTGAGATATTTTGTGAGTGTTTTGTTATCAAGATCCGTCAATTCTGCGTAGTTTCACAGTTTTACTCTCAAATTGAGCGATAGAAGAAACTCCGTACGAGATGCTTATTCTTGAATAAATTACCCTTTTAGTTTCAATTTAAACGAAATCAAGGGGGTTATGTTTTAGGTTAGGAAGTGTGTGAAAATCTAAGGAATTAGTGAAAATGTTAAAAAGATAAAAAAAAATAATAATAATAAATAAAATGCAGCAAGAGGTGTATAGTTAATTTTGGTCTCATCATTTTCTAAGAGTCTTTAGGTACAAATAACACAGTGAATGAAAAGTGAACATTTTTGGAGCGGGAGAACTCGATGGATAAGAGGATTGAAAGAAGGATAAAATAATTTCTGAAAAAAAACTGCTATTTATGCTAGGAAACTTCTTTAATGGACTTGCGTTTTGGACAGAAGGAGAACTGTATTTTGGTTTTGACTCTTCGGGAAGTCTCCGTTGAGGAACGAACAGAAATTGGCGTCTTTATGAAAAATCCTTCAGTCATTGTTACCGTGTTTTGTGACCCGGTCTTAAAATCGGCGAAATGGGAAGATTCCTCTGCAATGATGACCCAATTACCCTAGAATATGTAGCGAGGCTAATGCTATGGGAGCCACGATATGTGCGACGCTCACACATGCCGTGTATGGTGACCCGGCATTAGAATCGACGACATGGGAAGATTCCTCTGGTTGGATGACTCAATTACCCTAGAATATTTTGCGATTTTAAGACTAAGGGAGCCACGGTAAGTGAAGTGCTTGCACTTTCACTTCACAATGGCTGGCAGGATGTTTCGTTACATTTCTGGGAAGTGAATCAGCGGAGCACCCAAGGAAAAAAACCCTCGTTTGAGATAGGACCTTTGCAGCCGTGTTCAGTGACCCGGCCTTAAAATCGACGAAATGGGAAGATTCCTCTTCAATGATGACCCAATTACCCTAGAATATGTTGCGATTCTTTTGCTAAGGGAGCCGCATTTACTTAGGCGATTACACATGGTGTGTATGGTGACCCGGCATAAGAATCGACGACATGGGAAGATTCCTCTGGTTGGATGACTCAATTACCCTAGAATATTTTGCGATTTTAAGGCTAAGGGAGCCACGGTAGGCGAAGTGCTTGCACTTAGTCGCGCATAGGTCCTCGGGTTTTTTTCACCCCGACTCCGGGAAGATTGTAACCATCCATTTGATGGGTTACAATAACATCTTGGTTTTTGGGCCAATTTGGATGTTATTCTGTAAATATTGTATACTTCTTTTATTGTTGTTAAATATCTAAAAATAGGACAAGATGTCAGACTCAGTGTTTTATGTTTGAGTGATATCTTTTCCTGTTTTTAGCAGCATAAGCCTGGTGTCAATTCGCGTTTGTTTTGTTTAGCCATTTATTTATTTATTTATTTATTTATTTATTTATTTATTTATTTATTTATTTATTTATTTATTTATTTATTTATTTATTGATTTAATTTATTTATTTATTTTGTACATTTTTGTTAAATATTTATTATTACATTTACTTAGTTTTTTATTCGTAATTTTGTTAAACATTAAAACTTGTTAGTAAATTTCTTTGGAATGCACAAGATAAATATAGATGTATATATAACCGTTTGTAAGTCCGACACCAGCCATGTTTTTGTAAATAGTTGTGAAGCGTTCGTGTGCCTGATGTTCAACGAAGGGGACAACAACACCCTCCACGGGAAGTGACAAGGAAAGGGACACATAGAAAAAAATTATAAATAAGCTCTGCGCCCGCAGCTCGAGGCTTATTCTATCAAATGATAGTTCCGGTCCGGGTGAAGTTGGAAGAGCGACAGCGACGTTTCATCCGTAATTGGGAGGCACCGACCCCCCTTCTGCTTATTTTGTGAAAAAAACAACGACCAGCTAGACGACTACACGCCGTTTTTTCCTAGCTGGTCGGTCGAGTGTGGCCGAGTGTAGTGATTCCCCAGGACATTTGTTCTTCCCAGTGCCGATATATCCATTGCCCCAGAAAAAGTCACCGGTGTTCCGCGAGTGCAAAAGGTCGTGCAGTGTTAAAAAGTGCCCTTTACGCTACAACCCCCTCAAGGCACGGTGGCAGTGGTGAGGCCCTGGGGGAGACCCGCCTGGGGATCCATTCGCCGACCGCCTTCGTTAGTGCCCTCTCGATTGGTGAGTCACTCGCGTGGAAATAACGTGCACCATTACCACTCCCCGGACCTACCAAGAAACAAGGCCTACGCCCAAAAGGCCGAGTTGTCGCCAGAATATTGGTTCCCCAACAAGCTACGGCAGTCCCGTTCCAGAATCCCGTTTCGTGGTTACCAAAAAAGGTGTCCCCCAACGAGTCGACCATCGCAGCAACGGCCGCAACGAAATCCGGAAAAATTAAAAGAAAATGCGCAAGTACAAAACCTAAATTAAAATAAATTCCTCAAATTCAAATACGATATTTTCCATTTTTATAAAAGCACTAAAGTGCTTAAATATCAATCAACTCCAAATATTGTATGGTCTTTAATGTTCAAATTGTTGTGACTTCATTTGAGTGCATTCCGTAATTTAAACATTGTATTGATTTGTTGTTGTACATATCAGGTTATATTGTTTTGTTAGAAGTCCGCCCATAAACCTAAATGTTACTGTTGTTGTGATTCCTCCTCGAGAACCATTCGGTTTATTCCCCTGTTGAGCTAGCGCAGGGAAGTGGGATCTCTCAGATTCTAACACTGGGTCATGGAAGGTGCACTCCGCTTCCCGCACGTGCAGATGACTTGCTAAACCAGGAATTTATTCGCAAATTTGGACATCTTCTGAGTGCGGTTATGCTCCGGAATGTTGAACTTTTCCTTGGGCGTGAAAAACAGGTTGCTGGGGATCTGTTTGAAGTCGGCCTTCACATATGTTTCGTCGTCCATGATGCAGCATTCAACTTTCGTCAGCAAGATGAGTTACAACTTCCTGGCACGGGTTTTGGCGGACTTGTTCTGCTTCTCGTCGCAAGCCCAGCCTTAGTTTTAGCATTCTGGACAAAACTTCGGCTTAGGTGCAGCTTCTTAGCCACATTCCGAACGAAGGCGTCCGAGTTTCGGTTGAAGGCCCTAACTACGAGGTTGTGATTTTTGGTGTTGTACGGATTACTTTTTCTTTCACTTTCGGGCTTCCGATCGGTGATCAATTGTTCCTAGAACTGCTTAATCACTCGCGACAACGTGGAATTTGCGATTTCCAACGTTTTGGCGATGTAACGATGCGAGAGGTCCTTGTTCTCGTGATGAATGCGCAAGATTTTATCACGCACGAGCTGTTCTTTCAACTACATTTTCGCGAGTTTTGATCACAGGAAAAACTTGCAGGATATCAACCATGCACTATGAACTAAATCCACCCAAATTTTCATTAAATTCCACCCAACGCTTAAAAAGTTAGAGCAGTTTTATAGTTAAGCAATTTCATTGTGGACTCCCTTTACGCTGTAGATTATTTATTAACGCTGGTCTCGTTCCTTCCGGATTGGCAGAAAACACCTGTTTTGCAGGACAGTCGTCCGGCATTCTCGCAACATGTCCCGCCCAGCGTATCCGGCCAGCTTTCACCACCTTCTGGATACTGGGTTCGTCGTAGAGTTGCGCGGGCTCGTGGTTCATCCTTCGCCTCCAAAAACCGTTCTCCTTTACGTCGCCAAAGATGGTTCTTAACACTCGTCGATCGAATACTCCGAGTGTACGCAGGTCCTCCTCGAGCAATATCCATGTCTCGTGCCCGTAGAGAACAACCGGTCTAATGAGCGTTGTGAACTGGTTAAAATTTGTGCGAGGACTAAGTCTTCTCGACCGCAGTTGCTTGTGGAGTTCACAACAGACACGACTTCCGCTGATTATTCGACGCCAGATCTCACGGCTGGTGTGATTGTCTGCGGTCTCCAGTGAGCCGAAATAGACAAAGCCTTCGACTATCTCCAGTTCGTCCGCGGCGATCGTGACCTTGTTATTACTGAAAAAGCGGGTTCAGTCAGCATTTACTTCGTCTTGGACATGTATATCATCAACTCAATCCTTCCTGCTTTGCGTTTCAGTTTGCAAAGCAGACAAGTTGACTGGATCTGCTCAAAACGGCGCCTCACATTTCGCCCGAAATTACTGTTGAAATGATTTAATTATAACATTAAAGCTCTTATCCTAGGAACGCCCATGCTCCCATCCGTCCGTCAGGCCCGAGTGCGTCCGAAAAATATGGTCACCATAACTCATTCAGTCCATTAGAGGCCGCCCTCACCGATTATGTTCCTTTGGTCAGGAGCTTTTCCATTTTTAAACAAACACGCGCGCTAGCCGAACTGCCGTCCATCCTCTGTCGTCAAAACCCGTGCTAAAGACGCTTCGAAGACGGGTTTTAGACCACATTTCACCCTTCAAGGTATGACGGCCCAGTTCGAGCCTTTCCCAGTGAGCCATTTCCGCCGTAATGGCAGTCTAATAACTCATGCCCGCGGTCTGGTGCGACAAGGTTTTAACCTATACGATAAACATGGGGGTCGTGTTACTGCTTAAATTGTGGCCGTCATCCTGTGAAGGGTGCCGGTTAATTTAGGGACAGCACATGAGGGGGCGGAAACCCCGGAAGTAACGGTCGGGCGGTGCATTCGGTATCATTCCGATGCAAAGCCCTAATTAGAATGTGATTAGGTTTATTAGTATACAAGCAGATCCAAAGCTGTGCTAATGTAAACCGGAATCAGGAAGCCAAACAATTCAATTAAATGTTAATGATTGGTAGGTAT
>NC_073693.1:312401757-312431493 GCF_029784155.1 Uranotaenia lowii
ATTAAACAATTAAAAAAAAAATGTTAGTGACTTTTCCATTAGACCACTGCCAAAAAAATAATTTTTGCTCCCACATGTTTTTTCGATGCCTTTTGGGTCACCAAGTAGCAGTGTTAAATTTGAGATGATTTGGTTGATTCCAGAGTTTGCGCAACGCTTTTCAATTTTGTATAGAAATTTGTATGGAAGATGAAATTTTTGCACATTAAATCATCCAGAAAATTCAAACAAGCTATATGAAAACTAAATTGGTCTTTAATTATTGGTTTTGACTATTCTTAAGCTTCATTTTTTGCTAACAAACAGGCAGCTAAACATTTCATAAAAAAAGTTATATCCATTTGAAAATAAAAAATCAAAATCCATTCAAAAGTATTTATAATGGCAGACTTTGCTTGCTAGAGCTTTAAATAATTTCATGAAATATTTTTGCAAAGGATATATAAATCAATAAGTTTCCTAGCAATTCAAAACATTTTTTTGAGATTCTTTATTCTCATCCTACGGTTTCACAGCTTTCAAATAAGCAGTCTAAAGCGCTTAAATTTAAAAAAATTAATTTTGAAAACAAACATTTTATAAAACATAAAATATCTTTTCTGGGTAAGTAAGGTTTAAAATTTGTTCACATGAAATGTACTACAAGAATCAAGGAAAAATGTTCATCCAAAGATTTATTTATTGGAACTTTCAGAAAATCTGGCGATTTTGAATGAAAAATTTTGTTTTCCCATATAAAATTCCATACACAATTAAAACTTGTTGCGCTTATTCAGGATTGGATGGATCGTTTTCAAAATTTGTATTGCTATTTCTGGCTGCAAAAAAAAAACAAAAAAAGCTATGGGAGGTGTAAAAATATAAGAATTTGAAATTTCTATACAAAGATTGCAGCGGTCTACTATCCATATATCAAGGTAGAACAATATTTTTCCTTGCTTAATCTGATCCATTTCTTCAATTAAGATCGAAAAAATTTTTAGTTATTTACACCTTCTTAATCGCTTTGGGAATTAAGCTTTTCCTGGGATTCAGAAGTTCCCAAAATTTTTATTCCCGGAATTTCCGGTCGGGAAATCCCGGGTGGGACACAATAGTCTGCATGCGAAGCTCATTTACGAGCTGAGTCTTAACCCGAGTTTTTGATATTATTTCTTAATCTGAAATCTGACCCTTAATTCCAAATTTTAATTTTGAATGTGTTTTCGAATCTCAAAACGATTTCTTCAGAATCAATAGCTTAAATTTTGAAGTTAAATTTTTATTCGGATTCATTTTTTCAATTGTTTCATTTAAATTCGTTCTGAAAATCGAATTTAGATATAAATTCCTATTTAAGATTTTTTTAAATCCTGAATCGGTGTTTTGACGCTTTGCTGCATTTAAAAAAAATCAATAGAACAAAATTTAATAATTTCAAATCTGAATTTTAAACAAGAACTAAGGATGCTTCCTATGTTTCTTTTAATCATACTCGAAAAATTAATAATTAAAAACAATTGAAAACGCATATGCGTTTCGTAAAACATGAAAAAAACATTTTGCATGACTTAAAAATCAAAAAGGTGAACAAGTATTTTAAATCACCTTTAAAATTCTTATTTTTAAATGACAGTTGAAACTTCAAACAAAGAATGGGATCCGAGAACGGATACAAAATCTGATTCATGAAAACAGAAATTCAGTTTCGATTTTGATTATGTGAAACCAAAACCTTCGGAATCAGTTTGATTACATTCAAAAATGTTTATTCAGAACTAAATTTTTCACAACAAGTGAGAAAATTTTGAAAAACTGTGGCAGTACTCTGAAATTGGGATTAGAATTTGAGTTTTTGGTATGAGTTTTGAGTGGTTCTTGAATAACCTAACTCAATTATCAAAATTTTATCGGGATTTCCTCTTTTTTTCTTGACTAGCTGACTCTACCCGGCCTTGCTCGGGTTAGCATAAAATTAAAATCAAAATGAGTCGTTGGACTTCTCAAAATTTTGGAAGCTTTGTATTCATCATT
Source organism: Uranotaenia lowii (assembly GCF_029784155.1). NCBI lineage: Eukaryota > Metazoa > Arthropoda > Insecta > Diptera > Culicidae > Uranotaenia > Uranotaenia lowii. The sequence goes on from NC_073693.1 coordinate 312,403,771, forward strand.
AGATATAAACATTTTTGCCAATTTTAGGCCATGTTAGCCTTGTAAGTTTTGTTAGTCTTTTTTAAGTTTTGATTGAGATTATTTATTCTTTTTCTTGGGTTCATAATTTTGAAAAACTTATAGTTATGAGGTTTGTGTTTAAAGAAATTTAAAATTATTTCCCTTGAATGCTTGTTCATCCTATCATAACAAACCTTTTTTTCACTCACCACTTCTAAGAAAGCTTGAATAGCTTTTACCTGTTTTTTTTTATTTTCAGCTGATGAAACTGTTTGTTAATCTATCACAACCCCCATTTGACCTTTCAAGTTAGATGATCTTCCTGTACAATGGTATATTTCAAGTTTGATTTACTAAGAAATTTTCAAAAAAGACTTTCGAATATTGTTGAACCATGTTTAAATATCACTTTGCATGTTCTCAATAGTATGTGTGCTTTTTTTAAAATCACTTTGCTTATGAGTACTTGTTCTTAAATGTTGAAAGTTTCAGAAATAGTTTTTTTGGAGTTATCGAAAACAAACTATCTCTGAACCGAAGTTACTGCCTGCAGCCTTGGACGTATAACTCTGAATCTAATTAATTTATCTTTCTCCATGAAAAATCCCAAAAATATGAAAATGGTTGGCTCTTAAAAGCTGGAATTTATGAAAATCGGTTTATAAGTTTTTCAACACTCAGTCAAAAATAAAATAGTTGTTCGGCTGAAAAAGTCAATTTTTTGTTCAATGTTCAGTTCACCTTATGATTTTGTAGACTCCCAAAGCCCCCCCGCGGCGGTTAAAAGCTCTTCGAAAGCCACTACAATTCTAGTCAATTTCCCAATAATCGGGGAACTGAAATGAAGGGAGAAAATTCGTCAATGATCACACAAATTGTGCAGCGAATGATTGAATTTTCGGTAATTAGAGCAATTTGTGAGAGAAAATTTGAAGGTATGAGTTCAAATGAGTGAAAACAGTGTTCAGAGAGAGTGAAAACGAGCTAATTGTTGCAAATGTTGCAATTTGTGAAGCCGTTGTGGAATGTTGATCATAACCATTCCAAATGCTAAGAATTCTGTTGTATTTTTCAATTTAAAATGTATTCATATTTTGCATACCAAAATCTCGTACCGGTACCACGGGCTTTGAACAGTAGAAGGGCAAAAAAACACCCACCAAAATTTTCCCTTTCAAATTTTAAATGCTCAGCAAGCATTGATTTGCTATTCAGTAGATACACGTGAACTCTGAATGATCGTTTCCAATGCCCAGCCCATGGTGATGGTGAAAACAACCCCGCCAAAGGAAACGAAAATCGGTCGACAAAATGGGTGCCATGACTTTTGGTTCGTGAGAGAAAAAACGAAAGTTGTATGGGAGGGTCCCTTTTCTAAGGTGGGAGGGGCTCAAAACTATTACTAAAACCTTACCATGGTCCAAACTCATAACTGTACCAAATTTCAGGCTGATCGGTTAAGCGGTGTGGATTTGTATAAGGTGCATACAAACATATAATATAGTCCAACTCATCTTTATATATTAGAAGAAAGAAGATAGGTCTTAAAATGCAATCTCGGGAATGTCAACCAATGAAATCTTTGGTATCATAATTAAATTAAGGTCTGGCCTTAAATGCAAAGTGTTCAGCATAAACCTTGTTAAAATTGATCCTGAATCAGCAGTTTGCCAACAACAGATGCGGTGTGAAGTGTTAAATTTTGGCATCTACACTGACGTTCCGGTACCAAAATTTTGGATTTGACAGCTGTTTAAGTCCTCTGCCAGACCTCGCGTATCCTTAGCATTTTGAATCCCTATACTTATTATTAAAATTGACTCAATCTGATGATACAAAACGGAGCAATAAAGTTTTATTTTTTCCCACCAGCCACAACAGAAACTCAAAGTTCAATACTCCATTCCACGGGACGTTCAAAGTATGTTTAGAGTTTGCTAACCCCGTTTGGCAATTTCTCTGCACTGTGCAATTTGCTGCAGGTGGTTCATTTTTCGTAATCATACATGCAGCTGCCATAACGCGGAAAGGGGTAATGATATCTTTCCCTTGGCACTCTGTAATCAGAGTTCTGCCACAGTTTCTGTACGCATACTTTTGAGCGAGAATTTAAATGGAATAGTGCACACTAAATCCAGTTGGGTTTTCTTTTTAATTGAATAATTTAAATTTAATTTTCTGAACAGTGCATACTTAAATAAAAAAAAAATCGTTTTTTCATCCGTTCAAATGTTTAAGAAGGAATTTATTTTTTAACCTCCAATATTCTGAAATGTAAAATTTAATACCGATGACTGTTAACTTTTATACATTCCCGCCACTATTCCGTTGGCAAACAACACTCAAACCACTCGGTGAAAGTATAAAAATTATGCCATTTCCGATGCTCGTTATCGCAAACGGAAGCCCTCGCTAGTTGGATGGTCATTTTTCTAAGGGGTGTGGGTGGCCGGAGAAAATAACAGCAGCAAAATAACCCCCGTAACTCTCGTTCGTTCATTTCAGCGTTCTGGCAAAGCTGACCGGAGCAGTTTTAAGGCAGTTTGTTGGGGAAGGAAAATTCAGCGGAATTTCGAAAACTGGAACATTAACTACTTACTCTGGGTTTCCCGATAACGCAAGCTGACCACCAACTGCTGTGTCGTCGTATCGTAGTTTACAAAACTACTCTCAACTCGTAGTTTTAGTCCTAATGATAGAATTCAATAGCTGACTAACGAAGAACTGCTTGGCGGCAATTGGTTACATTATTATTCCTGAGCCTGGTAGGTTGGTTCAAGGTTTTAAACGTTCTAAACTAATCGTATGGAATAACACAGAGTATAATTTACTAAACCTGGATCTTGCCATTTGTTGTATGAAAAAAATGACGTCTCGGTGGCGGAGCAAATCGCGTGTGAGACGGAAATAGCTGGCCCACTGGCGCAGTCCAAGTGGAATAATCGTTATATCGAAGTTAAGCATATTTTTGGGATAAATATGATCGACGTAAAGTTGTTAAAATTAATTTTATCTTAACTTTGTTTTCTTTAAACAGTAGAACATGATAATTTTTATAAACTTTAGTGTTTTAGTGTATTTTAATAAACTTTTGTATATTTCAAAGCTGTATCTATATGTCAAAAAATGTCGAAATGGACGATTTTAAAAATACCTGAGTCCTATAAAAAGACTTCACAGCTTGCAGAAACCATGGCTACAATTAAATTCAAGGAAGGTTAAAATAACATGTGTCTATTCCAAAAGAAAAACTTATCAATATTCATGATGGGCATGAGCATTGTACAAAAATTCAAAGAAAATCGTTATGCACTTCAAAGTGAATACATTCTCTGTTTTGTGTATGAATAACTTATTGAACCATTTGTAAGCTAGAACATCGATTTGATTTTGAAATAACAAATAACGATGCTGAAATTACTAAAGAAGAAGAAAGTGATCCTGTGTGTGCCTATTAAGTTAAATGCACCTACAGCCGATTTACGATAGGGCTGGCAAAACAACAAATCTAATCAATTCGTTTGAACACAAGGCATGACAGTTTTATGAATAAACAAAGTTAAAATCAAAAAAATAATCATAAATGGTTTCGTTAACTATTGACGTAATATTTTGATCTTTCAAAATAATACCTACAGAAGCTAAAATCAAAAAGTTGGATTTCTTATTCAGTTGAACATCAAAAGTATAACAAATTTAAGATTTTTATGAAGGTTTAATAATGATTCGAAAGTGGGATAAGGGAATGTTTTTTGAAGGCCCAAATCATGTTTGTAAGTTGGCACTATTAAAAAAACAGGTTAAATGGAATAAATTTATGATTTTTTATTTATTAAACATTGAAAACGAGCTCGAATCAACACCTCAAGAGAGACTTCAGGATCTCAACACAGATTTGATTTCAAATGAAGATTTTCAAATGGATGAACTGATTTTTAAATATGGCAACCCCTAGTTTTGTATTATGCTATAAAATTTAAAGATTTTTATAAATTACAGCTTTGTCATATAAAAAATATCAGTATCAGTTATATTTCACGAAAATACTGCCGAAGAAAATGTATTTTTCTTAAAGCATCAATAGGCACATTTAGCCCACACGATTTGAGGTTCGGCAATTTAGACTACTTTTTCAGTAGAATCATTTTCTCGAAAATTCGATTTGAAAATAACTCCAATTTAAAGAAAACAGATGTCTGCTGATATGTTTTTTATACACATATTTGTGAATATTTTCGATAACATCTGTATTCTGCTTAAGAGGTGCATAAAGCTTGCTACTCCATTATCAGACACACACAGGTTTAATTTGAAAAATTTCTCGAATCAGAGCTTATTGACATTATCGATCTTCCAAAAATTATTGAAGAACCTCAGATAAACTTCTTGAAGTCTGTTACAAACCAGGAAAATTAAAAATCGTATAATTAGCGATGAAAGTCCACAGTTTCTTAATTCGTCCTCAAATCCAAATCCAATCTGAGAAACCTCCTCGCGATAGAAAACCACTGAAAGGTAATTTTTCTTTCTATCCAAGCAAATCATCTGATTCCGTGCTTTAAATTTTTTTTGTTATGAAACATGTTATTAACTTACCGAACAGGAGACTTTTTACAGCTCTCGAAGTTACCCTCAACACCACAATGAAAAAAGAAACTTCGTAACTGAAAAGAAAAAATGCTGTTCTTTCTGCTGGAACCCTCTAATACGAAATCACAAAAACAACGCATACAAAAAACGGTTTTGATTAACGAGGAAAAAAAGAATTGAATAAAGACTAAAAAAAACAAAAATAGAAAAGTAAACCATCAAGTTATAGTAAGCTTCTCAACGGGAAGAAAACCGAAATGATAAATTGAATAATAATAATACACTTAATTTTATCCAATACTTTGAAATTTCTTCTTATTCAATTGAAAAATGAGAAGTTTGATGTCTAATAAACTCAGCATCAAAAACTTTTTTCAAAACTGCCATAAACGGATTTCGTGTAGAATTTTAAAGGTTTGTTTATCTTCCAAAAATATTAAACAGGTTATGATTAACAGGTGAGATTTAAGTTTTTTTTTCGCAAAACTAATGAAAAACATAACCATTTGCAGGATCGGGAACAAAACATGTAATATTTGGCACATCGATACACTTTTGCTTTATTTGTCCAAAATCAGGAACACATATTTTGATAATTACGGACAAATAGTGCCAAATTAGGAACATCGACGTACTTTTAAAAACAAAAGATTTCAAAGATAAAAGCATAAAATATTTATTCCAAAATTTCACCGAGTGCAGAAAAGAATTTGAAACTTAGTCACCAAAAAACTTTATGTCTTACAATTGAAGATTGTGACTACCATCAAAAATAAAAAAGTACCCTGACAAAATATAACAAAATAAGGCACACCCACCCTTTATTTAATTTTGATAGGAAAAAAATAATAATTATGAATATATCTCATCTTGAAATCATTTTTCTTTTCTCTTCTGATCGGAAAGCTTAACAGATTCAATTAAGGAATCCCGACATTTGTTTCAAAATTTGATTCCAAAATCAAAAAATAATATTTTGAGAAATAAAAATCGAATTAAATCAATAGATGCACGTACTGTGTTTAGTTGGTTTTAGAATAAGGTTGCCAGAATTTTTTCAGCACGTACCAGGGCCGGATAATCCGGGCTATTTTGATCTTAAAATCCGGGCATATGATTCCAAAATGTTGACCAAAATCCGAGAAATATCTGGGCAAATTTTGTCCAACTACAGGAATGAGAATATTTTTTTTCACCAGCTGAAATCGTATTTTACGCATTCAAAAAACTTCTCATGGTTGTTTTCTAAAACAATTTGTTTTGTTTGTTTGTTTTGGCAAATATGTGAAAAAATTCAGGCAAAATCTGGGCAATTTTAACTTAAATCCGGGCAAACGGGCCGGGCAGGACTTGTGTAAAAATTTGTTGTAAATATCCGGGCAAACCCGGATAAAACTGGGCAATCTGGTAACCTTTTTCAAGAAGTTCACATGATATTTTTCGCTCAACCAATGCATTAATAAAAGAAACATTAAAAGAAATATTCTATTAAGTGTTTTTGGATCATTTATTTTTAGATTCTTTAATCTTATTAGTTTTTCAAATTAAATAGTCACTTTCGATAATACGACCCGAAACCTCTATAATGATAAGAAACACTTGTAAAACTTTAATTTTTAGTGAAAAAACTGAAACTTACTTTCATCGATGGTTGAAATTTTAAAATATGCTCAAGAATCTGATAGATTTCCCTCATTTGATTTGAGCATAGAATGATTTTTTGAATCCTACAATGTCTCTATAAAAACTTATTCTTCATAAGTTCAAATCGAATAAGTTTAATCTATCAATTTCTTGAGTAAATTAACAAAACTAAACGTCGTTTATCGGCATAAATAATTTTTTTTTCTAAATTAAAAGAAAGAAATTAAAATTACCGCTAGAATTTGATTCTTGAAATCTGGATCCAAATTTAAGATTTAAGTTTTAAATTGGGTTCTTGAATAAAAACTACTATTTTATTAATGTTATACAATAAACAAAGAAGAAATGGAATTCACTGCAGTTTTCTTGCGTTTAATTTCATGATTCTTTTTCAACAAATATTGTTTGTTAAACCAAAAAAATCTTTATTTTTTTAAAATCAGATTTTTTATTAAACTAAACAAGCAAAATAATCCAAAACTCTACCTTTAATTTTCAGCTGAATTCTGAATAATACAGGATTGGTAGGTCTAAAACCGATCTTTCCGAGATCGATCTTTTAAACTCAGATTTCTGATTTTTTGGATCGATTCTTTAGCCATGGAAAAATCAATAAAATTGGATTATTTTTGATCCCATCTTTCAATTTTTTGAAGTTATTTTTTTCTTTTTAATCCTGACATCTTGAGTTTCAGTTTCGTGTTGAATTTTGATTCCTATACCATCGTTAATACTGTTTTCATTATTGCTGCTTCCATGCCAATAAAATCGAGACCGACTTAATAGGTAGCGTTTTTTACCTCTAAATACATTCTTGTGCAAAACCAGTACTTTTATCAAATACTCAAGTAATCGAAATTTTCATTAAACGTCACTTGAAAGCTTATTCAGTTTGAATTTAGCTTCAATTCTCTGTAGCATTTTACTCAGCTCAAGATTTAATTTCTTATCGATACTTTCAAGTCTCATAGCTATGTTTCCGCAAACACAGAATAATCTGTAATTTCACAGAATTTTTTACAAATGTTCGTAATAGAATCTGTGTCACAGAACTTATTAATTTTTTGCAATTTGTACAGACTTTTTAAATAAAGAATCTTGATATTACTACTATCCTTATATTTTTAATCTTATTCATTGAATATTATTGCATTTGTTATGTAAATTTACTTTTTCAATGCGATTTTAAAATACAATTAAATTTGTAAATATTTGACCTGACATTTCTTCAAATTTCATGACAACAGTATCACAAAATTTTTAAGTCAAATCACAGACTAACAGGTTTTTTTTGTAAAAAAACACAGAGATTTTTTCGGCAACCTTGTCTCATAGTCGGAAGTTAGGTAGAAGGCTTTTCAGCATTTGAATGTGATCAAAATAAAAAAGTTTTTTAGAAAAATAAAGCATAAATTTTTTTTCCTATTATTTATATTTTATTCTTGCCTCTACTCGTAATGAAAATTTAACTTAAAAAATTTTGATGCTTGATGAATTGAAGTTCAACTTCCCAGATGATAGATCGACACGTTACCTTTGTGGCTGAATTGATGGTATTAGAAACATCAGCGTAAATAAAAACCCGTAGCTTTTTCAAAATAAGCATTTCTCCAAGTGAACTAACTTAAAATGGTTGAATTGCATTAATCAGTAAAACAACAATATTCAGACTTCTTCCTATCAAAGTTGCCTATGATTTGAACCTTAAAGTATGACGTATAGAAAAACGCATATATTTATTCTGTTTTAGATATGTCATCTACACTAAGGTTACAGAATTTTTGTCAGCTCGTATCTGCGCTGGACAATTCCGGGCTATTTTACCTGAAAACCTTGCAAAATCCGAGCGTTTTATTTCAAAATTGTCAACCAAAAATCTAGACAAATTTTGCAAAACACAGGAATCACTCAACAAAAAATTAAGAAATAGAACTTTAAAAAAATTGTTTTGAACATCAAGACTCATCAGTAGATTTAGAACCGTGTTTTAGGTTTCCAAAAAACCGTTCATGATTATTTTTATAAAAATTGCTCAAAAAGTTTCGTTTTGGTTGCATAAATAAAACATTTTTAAAACACAATTGGTTTTCTTCATTTGATTTGGCAAATAGAGGATATAAATCCGAGCTTTTTCAATGAAACCGGGCAACCGGGATGGACCGGACTTTTCCTCAATTTTGTCTTAAATATCCGGGAATACCCGGATAAATCCGGGCAAACTGACAAGCTTAATATAAAGTAACGAAAAGTTAAACATTCTTATGTTGACAAATGTTGTGTTTATGTTACGAAAAATCTTATAGATCGATCTTGTGCAGATCGATTCTTTTGCATCGATTTTTGAGGTGGATCGATCCTTCAACCATTCAGCTGAATCGATCTTGAAAATCGATTTTTTCCAGAAGATCGAACAATCCTTAAAGAAAATCGAATAGGATTGAAATTTCAAATTGAAAGTTAAAATTGTAAACCAACGATCTCATGCGATTGGAATTCCTAAACCATTCTTCGGATTTATATGACTTTAATATCTTAATGTTTTTACCTTGGTTGTTAAACTCATTCACGAGCTGAATGTCAATTTTTATGATTAAATCTGAAAGTTATGAACCTGAATTCACAATTTAATTGTTTTGACTGTTTCTGAATTTCTGAAAAGAACAAAATAATCGATTCCAGGATTCATATTCAAGACCAGAATTTTAAATATGAACCGGAAAGTGAAATTTAGTTCAAAGCTCTCAATCATGAGTTTAAATTTAGATGTTTCGGGCTTCAATTTAATTTTTATCGGACTTGCAAATCTGAATTAAGAAATGAGTTCAGAATAATGAATCAGATTCTGATTTATTAATTTTGGATCGCCATTTCCACGCATTGTTTGTTTGAATTCTATATAACAATTAAGTTTGAGAAGTTTGTATCTGAATATTAAACAAACTTTCAAAATGTATTTTTTATATTCGAAAAACTATATTTGAATTATTGAAAACGAATATGAGTTTCGTTAATCATGAATCAAATTTAAAATGAAATAAATCTAATTTGAATTAGTTTTTCAAAACAGCATTTCATTTCTTATTCCTAATGATGATCCGAACTGTCAATCAAGAACTCCAAACTGAATACAGAATTGCAAATATGGAAACGGAAATACATTTTTTTTTATTTATGTAACATTCAACCAAAGTTTTCGGAATGAGTTGAATGTCATTTGAAATAATATCCAGAGAAAAATTTCTATCCACAAGTGAGAACATTTTGAAAAACTGTACCAGAATGCTGAATTTGGAATTAATTTTCAAGAGTTCTTCATCAGTTTTCTTTCAATATTGTTATTCTCAAATCACCTTACTCAATCATCAAAATTTGATAACTTTTTTATAATTTTGATTGTAAAGCGGAAAACCTTGGACCCTCATGGGGGGAAGATAAACCCCCAACCCCCCTCCTCCCCCTCCTGCGGCCATTAATAGAAAGTTGATTTTTCCGGGGGTTTTATACCGAAAGATGAGTCATCCCTTTTAACATTGAATACGCAATAGAGCTAAAATTTTTTATGTTAATTGAACATGCAATGCTTACATCAGCCATTTAAACAGATTCAGTGTTTTTCATTTCGTCTAAGAAGCTGATCCTAGTTTAAAATTAATATTTGGAAAAACTGAGAAGACAGACTTTTCAAAAGAAATAATACAAAAAAACGACTTATATTGAAGCAGATTCAAGAATTTTGAAACAGATAAACTTTAAGTTTAGAATCGCCATTTCTAAGCATTGTAAGCTTGAATTCTGCAGAACAATAAAGTTTATGAACTTTAAATCTGCATGAGTATGTATAAGTATGGGATTATACAGTGGAATTTTAAGATTTTTCGAAAAGATGATTTTCGTAAAAACCTAGTGTGCAACTTTCGAGGATACGGTTGCTAGCATTTACTTCTTACCCTGCATTTACATTTTTTTTATTCTCAAATCATATTAATAAATAACCAAAAAAATTTCCTTGGTTCTTGTTCGGAGATAAACGCAATTTCGAAATTCTATGGAATTATTGGAGAGTTTTAAGAGCATTTGGTATTGTGGCTTTAATTTCATTAAAAACTTTTTAATAAACTGATGAACGCTAAGTTTTGACTAAAACATTTGAAATTACTAAAACAAATGTTTTAAGCTTCAATTTATCGAAGTTTTTCCAAAAATTAGCAAATATCATCAAACGCAATGTTATTTTATAATAATAAAACGATGAGAAACTTTTTTCTCGGAAATCAAAATGACTCTGGGTTTTCGAAAAGCTCATTTATGGGTTTAAAATTTTTGATTTCATTTACATCTTTTTCAGTATTGCTCTCCAAGCTATAGCTATATGAAAAAAATAACACCCACAAATTAGTTAAATTAAGGTTTTAGAATCTTGAAGCTAATAAAAAGTAAATTCATTAACTTTTAGCTGGTTGTGGTTCAGTCGGTAAAATGCAAAAAACATACTTGCTTTTAAGAATAAATTTATGTCAACCACAAAGTTTATCTAAAAACTTTTAATGAACCGGAAATCGATAGCCAAGAAATTTGAACAAACCTATTTTTCCCAGGAAGTAAAACTAAGTACGGTTTCGTGCAGATAAGCGGCTAGTCGTTAATGTGTTTTATTATGCTTCTTTACGTAAGCTGCAAAGCCCAATCGAGTTGTTGAAGCTAAGCTGAAATTATCTTAACGATTGGGTTTGCGTTTTGGGTGATTTGGTTTGGAACTGGCAGGAAGAAGCAGCAAAAACCTTCCTCAAATACACAACTAGGCAGCCAGCATGTCGTGCATAGGGCTACAAAGTTCCGGAAAAGCTATCATGATGAACACTTGTTCGTGTCCGGCATCATTCATGCAACCGTTGTTCGGAAACAAGCTGAAAATTGTTTCAATTTCACGGGAGCTACGAGATTGCTTTAGATTTATCGGGAAACAAATATTGAATGTGGAGGTCCCGGGTACAACACGCAAACCTAAAGCTGAATGGGTCCTTGTTGAGTGCGTTGATTGAGCCTTTCGATGGTTTAAAAGAAAAAAAAACTGGGATTGACTTTATAATTTCATTTGCGCCAGTTCCATAGTTTAGAAATCATTGAAAAATTCTCATGAACTGATTGACTTTCTTTTTTTTTCAGTTTTCATTTGTTAACCTTAACTTTTCGTTAGTGACGGTTGAAAAAAAATTATGACATTTTTTACAACCGTCACTAACGAAAAGTTAAGGTTTCTTTAAGTTCATTTTTGATTAATTTCAGTTGCCTTGATTGCAGTCATTTACACTAGATTCCATCGGGAATTTTGAGCAACACCTAGAAAAATCAGCTCAATGGCCTCCAAAAACGCAGGTGTTTGAGTTTAGCTTGAACCTCATCGCCATTTGCATGCTCAAAAGGACCGGTGCTCGCGCGTTAATGTTCAAATCCATCAAATTAATGAATAGAATTCAATCATGTTTACACACACACACAATAGCACACACGCACCACACCAGAAAAAAAGCCAGCCATGTTGGTTTTTCCCCATTTAGGCCCTTTCGTCAAAACGAAATAAAAAAAACAATGGCATCAAAACCCATCACAGACGGACGGCTATTTTTTCGCTGTCGTCGCTCGAAAAGGCGAATGCTAATTTATGGTAAATGCTCATTTTCCTGGTTGGGCCATATTAATCCAACCAGGCAATTACGACGGGCAGTTTGGGCTAGGGGAAAAAGGTAGTCAGGCTGAAGGGAGGTTTCTCCACTGGCGATTGGTGGGCGCAGACAAAGTGGCAAAGCCTTCATGTTATTATATTCTGTGGAGACTTTTTCACTGAAAATGTTTATTTTTGGAGTTGGCACCGTCTCCCCACTAGAGTGAGATGATCAGGTTTGTGGGAAGGATTAATTTCTGAAAAGTTTGTAACTGCTCCAAACATATTTATTTTTTCAACACAACCAATAACACAACTTATGACTTTGAATCAACACAGTCACTGCAAAACTTTCGATAAATTGAAAAAGAATCATGTATGTTCTCGAAAAAATGCAACATTGTCCTTGGATGTAAATTTATACCGAGTGAATAAATGCTGATTAGATATTCAATGGTATCATTTGTCGAGTGGTTATTGAATTTATTATCAAGCTTCCAACATACACAGCAAGCAAAATTCGTGTAAATTTAGATCGAAAACGATGCACGAAAACGGAACATCGATTTTGATGTAAAATTCTATCACGGTGGATTTTTTTCAAGGATGTAATTTTTGAGGCGTGTAAATTTAGATCGAAATCAATGCACGAGATGTAATGTAGGAGAGATAGGGGCATAACGAGCACCCGGCCAAATTGAAGCAAAATTGAAATCTCCTAATCAGCTTTACAGAAATATTAAAAAAACAACTAGGTTCTCAAGTGACGAAAATATTATAATTTTTGAGCACCAGAAAATAAGCTCTTTTGCTCGTCAAAGCTTCTTGATCTATAATGTGTGCACTGCAACATGATGTACATATTGTTCCTCAATTTTGTTTTTTCACTATCATCAATTTTAAAACGCGTTTTTACTTTAATTTAATGACTCGGGGCGAACAGAGCACATTTAATCAGGGCGCGATGAGCATCCTTTGCCGTAGAATCTAGCAGCGAATTCATCTTGATGAAGTTAAATGAATTATAGAGCTTTAAGTAGACTAGTTTACATCTGACGATATAGCCTATTAGTAAGGTGTCGGAGAGGTAATCAGAAGACTCGAGTTCGATTCCTGGCCGAAACAATTTTTTTTCATTAACCATTCATGATCGATTTTTTCAATTATTTCATTATACGGCTAGTAGCATCATCCGCCAAACAAAGCACCAGAATAGTAATGTATGGGTGTGTGTGAATTGTTTGTATTCTATAAACAGACATACATTATTTTGTTATTGCTTTGCTTGATGAATCTATGACTCACCGTTTAGTGCAAAACGCATCGATCATGACTAGTAAATGAAAAAAAAAATTCGTCTCTGCCAGGAATTGAACTCGAGGCATCTGTTTATCTCTCCGACACCTAACCAATAGGCCAAATAGTCAGATGAAACAAGTCAAGCTAAAGCTCTGTAATACAGTTGACTTCATCGATTTGAATTCGTTGCTAGATTCTATGGCAGAAAAGCCATGGCCCCGATTAACGGTGCTTATGCAAAAAATGTCCTTATCTCCCCACTGAAAAAAGTAGAAATCAAGAGAAGGTTTTGTGAACTGATGCCTAGGGTGAAATTGAGATAGAGAGAGATTATTTTGCTCATTTCACGATTTTTTGAAAGTATCAATAAGAACTTACATTTTGAAGAACAAAGAACGTACTTCAGACCAATGATGGAGCTGATTAAGCTATTTCGTACCTGTTTTTTGGAACTTTTGGTTGCTTGGGAAAAAGCGTTTTTGTTTTTTCCACTGGCACAGGTAAAAAAATTTCTTTAAAAACATATAAAACCGTCACCCGGAACGATACAAGATACAAGTATATGGTTCCTTCACAACCTCACGCGCTAACCCCCAACACTGACAACTTCTACAGGTTGCGACCGCTAGCTTGGGGTTCAAAGCTCGTGCAAAACTAGTGGAATTCTAAATGGATAAATGAACAAAACAAAAACTTCTACGGGGTGCAACAGCCTGCTTAGGGTTCAAAACTCAGGCCAAATATTTCTGAATTAATAAGCGAACACAGTGACAGCAGTTAGAGCAAAACTTGTGGTTGTTTCTGTAAAACACAACTTAGGTCTTTGAGTGTTAATACTGATGACCTAAAACCAAACAATAAATTTTTATAAACTTTAAGTTTTATTAAACTTTATTCAAATCTGCGCTTTTTTAAGCCACCGAATCGTTTCAGAACGATCAGTAGCAGCAGCCCTAAAAGTATGCGCTTTCTGAGAAAATCTCGGAGGCCGAATCATTTCAAAATAGTAGCCATAATTAGCCACAACTTTTAAAATCAGAAAAAAAACTCGTAGAAGCAGAAGCATCCTTAAATAACTATTTACACTTACTGTGTCAATTCGACATCCTCTATCTCATCTCTGAAGGTGACAACGTGAAAGTGATGAAAAAGAATGATTTCAACCCTATTTTTATTCCTCTTCGGAATCTTAGTTTTCGGAAGTTAAATTTCAAATTAAGTACGTCAGTTCTTATTCTCATCTCCATTGGTATTGGAACTTTGACAAGCTTAAAAAAAAAAATTATCACAAAATGCATCCCTAAATTTACTCATCAATAAAGCTGAACAAATGATAGTGAAACTTTTGAGAAAAATAATACTTAATGCCATTCATAACAGGGAATAAAGCTGAATAAAAAAAGATACGATTCATTCAATATTGTTAATGGACTAGTTCTAGCTTAGGTTCACGACGAAAAGAACAACATTTCAAACGATACCCTTCTAGGATCAAAAGAGGAAGAACCAACTAAGGCAAAAAAAAAATCCCAATCCTCTAACAAGAGCTCTTAATTTTGTCATACATGCTTAGTGAAAATAAAAATATTTGGATCATTCATTCCGTATCAAGTTTATTCTAGCATCATAAAACTTTCAGATACATTTTCATAAACAGCTTATTATAAATCCATACTAAGGGTTTAAATATTCGAACACTCTACTCAAACTATCGTCTGAAGAAAATTTGTATAACTTTCAGGAAAGTTGTCAAATCATACAATAAAAACTTTTAGGAATTTCATAATTTCAATCTTTAGAAGATTTTCAAGACTTGAGATCAATTATTTGAAAAAACTTACATACATCGATGAAACAATAAAAATTCTATATAAATGTTTTTCTGTCTGTCTGCCTGATTCCTACAGATTTGGGATACAACTGAACCAAAGAAACTAAAATTTTGTACCTTAGAATTTAAAGAAAATGAGAAGGTTTCTATAGTAGTTTCGAACCCCTCTAAGCTGAGGGAGGGGTGTTTTCATAGCAAAAGAACTAAAACATATCACAACTTGAACAAATTTTCAGGGATCTTCATCAAATCTAGAATATTTAGAAACATATTGAAATGATTCACCATATCAGTTGAATTTTTTTTAATAATTGTATTGAAATTTAACTGTTTAAGTTTTATGTTATCAATGGAAGGATGAATAGAGTCTCCCAGACAAAAGTAACATGTTGGACAAGCCTGGGAACTGTTCAAGAAAATAAATCGAATTTGACATAAGAGGGTATTTGGATATTTAAGAACCTTCCCTTTTCGAGCGGATTGGTAGGAAGAGGGGGTTCCAACATATTTTTAATAACTCTGGAACTGATAGAACAATTGAACAAAATTGTAAATCTGAGGGCAGTGCAAAGATATATATTATAAAAAATGCGAGGAGGGGATCTCCCATAAAAGTGTTGCAGAATTCCAGAACAAATTAAGTAAAAGTAACCAAATTTAGCATGGGAAAGTGTTTGTTAACCAGAATTGTTAAATGGTGATTTTTTGAGACTCTTTTCTTCTTTCATATTGAGAAAATCAACCATTTACAAAATTTCTGTTGAAATGATTTGATTATAACATTTAAGCTCTTATCCTAGGAACGCCCATGTTCCCATCCGTCCGTCAGGCCCGAGTGCGTTCAAAAAATATGGTCACCATAACTCATTCAGTCCATTAGAGGCCGCCCTTACCGATTATGTTCCTTTGGTCAGAAGCTTTTCCATTTTTAAACAAACACGCGCGCTAGCCGAACTGCCGTTCACCCTCTGCCGTCAAACCCGTGCTAAAGACGCTCCGATGACGAGTTTTAGAACACATTTCACCCCTTAGCTATGATGGTCCAGTTCAAACCTTTCCCAGTGAGCCATTTCCGCCGTAATGGCAGTCTAATAACTCATGCCCGCGGTCTGGTGCGACAAGGTTTTAACCTATACGATAAACATGGGGGTCGTGTTACTGCTTAAATAGTGGCCGTCATCCTGTGAAGGGTGCCGGTTAATTTAGGGAAAGCACCTGTGGGGGCGGAACCACCGGAAGTAACGGTCGGGCGGTGCATTCGGTATCATTCCGATGCAAAACCCTAATTAGAATGTGATTAGGTTTATTAGTATACAAGCAGATCCAAAGCTGTGCTAATGTAAACCGGAATCAGGAAGCCAAACAATTCAATTAAATGTTAATGATTAGTAGGTATTCTTTGAAAGAATTTATTCATTTTTTAAATCTAAATGTTAATAATTAAATGTTTTGACTTGTGCTGCTAATTGTGAATCACTTGTAGAGTTCAATAGTTTTTCAATAACTCGAATTGCTATGTGTCATATATTTAGGACAAGAATTTTAAATCTTCTTTCGTTTTGACGCTTCTGCACTGAAGAATCTCAGGATTCTGTACGTGGAACTATTTTGAAATTATGAATCAATTTAAATCTTGCACTTCGTGATTTTGATTCTCAAAATGTTGGTTCGATTTTTTGCTGTCGTTTTTACATAAAGCTTCGAAACCTTCGTTAAGTGTTATGTATAGATTGAGTTGCACCAATCAGTTTACTTCCAAGCATTTTTTATGAGCATTTCTCATAAAAATTTTGCTTAACATAAACATATTTATGCAGACAATAAGCAGGAGCTCTTGAATGAATATTTTGTCCTGATTTAAGAAGTGTTATTCATCACGATTTCAATGAAATACGAAAAATAATACTGTTCGACATTGAAATCAGAGTCAAAAAGTTGTACTTTTCAACATCCGGAGCATTTCCTTTGCTTACACCAAATTGTCGTGAAACATTCGTTCGGAAATTTTAGTATTTCGTAATTTTGACAAGCTCCATATGCTCCAACAATAGGAATAACCTAAAAAAAAAACAAAAAGTATAAAATCTTGGGTCAGTAGTGCAAGGTCTTCTGAGGAGAGCGTTGAAAAGTATGTTGTTACTTTTGTGGCCAAGTAGAACTGGTCGTCAGCATTCTTCAAAAATTGACAATTTTATTCTGCTAATGATGCCTCTTAGTTCCATGTTCATAGGACAATCGAAATCCGAATCATGCGGACTTGAAGTTTCGGAAAATTACTTGATCTTTAAAGGTGTTCAAAAATCAGTGTTAACAAGCAAGTCAAAAAATTTGGCTCGCCTCCTTTGGAATTTAGTCTTTAGTCACTCTAGGCTTGAGACTTTTTATTTTAAGACTCTAGGTATATGACGTTCAAGAATTGAAACTTATTTTTAAATGTAAATTTTGAATTTTATATCAATTAACCTTTTGTATTGAAACTCTAAACTTGACTTACAAAAGCCCTACCTTGTCTTTAGGATGGGTTTTTATTAGGAAGTGTAAATAATCAAGAACAGAGTTTGAAACGAACCATTTTAACTTCGAATTTTTTTTTATCGAATAGTACTTTTATACATCGACAAGATTGTTAACAGAATAAGAAAATTATCTAAAATCTTATATCATCTACCTTGTTACTAATAATTTTTATTTAATATATATCATTTCTATCATTGAAAATGTTATGCTGATAAAAAATATACTTCAAGAAAACAAACTTCCAATTTTATTTTGTGTTTCCTGTTCTTCTAAAAGCTTTATTTTACATTTGAAAAGGTTTTGATAAATAAAACAGAACAAAAAAAAATTACATTTAACCGAGTAACAATGAATTTGAAACGTAATTTTGACTAATTTGAGTGCCCTCATATTAAATATGATTTTTTTTTAAATTTTGTTGTTGAAATAACTTTTCAATATAACATAAAATTATTTAAAGAAGATCTACACTTTTTAACAAAATTTGAAAACAAAAATATAACATTTCAAAACAAAAGTTTTCAATCATTTTTTAAATTTTCACCAAGACCTCAAGAAATTTTGAGTTATTCGAAAAAAATATAGTAATTTTTAATTTGTTTACTCTTCCCGATTAAACGAATTTTTAAATAAGTTTTCAACCAAAATAAATATTTGATACTTTTAAAAGCATAAATCTTATCGAATTTGAAATCATGTTGAATTTAAAACTCTCTGCACTTATGTCAAAAATATTTGCAATGATATCATTTCAAACTTTTTTAAACTATAAAATTAAACTTTTTTAGATGATGCATCATTATCATAAGTATGTTATTCCTTCATTGAATGAAGAATAACATACGAAATCAGAATCGGATTTCTTCTTAAATGTAGGTTTGAAAGTCAATCAGTTGTCAATGATTGATTTCTTTTAAAACTTCATAAAATCAAAAGTGTATGTAATTGTTAAAATTTGACAAAAAGTTCGAGTTCAGGACGCTTCTACCAAAAGAATCATAATAATATGAACCAAATATTGTTCCCTTAATATATTTTTCAAGTTGTATAAATAAGTTTTTGTTTAGTAATGGTAAGACGTGTTTGGGGCCGTTCAAATATTACGTAACGCAATTTTCGAGCATTTCTAACCTCCCCTCTCCCCCCCCCCCCTCTACCTTACACATTCGTCTCAAAAATTCTAAGCAAAATTCACAAAGCGTAACAAACTGCTATACCACACTCCCCCCCCCCCCTAAAAGCGTTACGTTATATTTGAATGGTCCCTTTATTTAAAAAAAACCTTCTTGAATGTTAAAAAATCGGCCTTTTCATTTTTTGTTTATTTTTAAATCAAATTAGCAAAATTTATGGTACGGTTTTTGTCAATTTTCAAATAGATTATCTGTATTTTAAAGTCAAACTTTGAAATGTAAAGAAAAATTGTTGATAAATTTGTCTAGGTGTTTAAATTCTGATTTTTGTGTTTAAAACATTAACCTTTTATTTTTTTTTCCCAATCACTAATTCACATTGCAAATCGCAAAGTTTTGTTTTCAAATTTTAAACAATACAGTGGAATTTTTTAGTCAACCCTTTCGTTGAAAATAAAGAAAAAATATGTAAATTATGATGCATAATGAAAAACAGTTTTTATCATTTTCCTAACAATTTCTAATGGTTATTTTTTAACCTGATCTGATATTAATTTAAGAATGCATTTTTTTCATCTTTGTTTAAGAAATACTTATTAAAAATTTGAAAACTGCTTAAATTATTTCGAAGCAAATTTCTTGAAACATTATTTTAAAAAAATCAATCAATGACTTACAGAAAATATTAGTGATTTGAAACTTTCATTGTGATTTGTTTTTGGAAATTTTAATTTTTTTCACCAACTTTTCAGCATCTTTGTTAAAACTAAGACTACAAGTTTTTTACTTTTTCTGAAACTTTAAAAATAATGATTTTTTTTAAATGGGCAATTTTTTTGATTGTATTGCTTTTAGAGCTTCTATTTGCCATAAAAAACAACATCTTTTTGATCATTAAGCTATAAAAAATGTTAAAATTTGTGCTCCATGCGTTTGATGATAATTTAGAAAA
The DNA here is from genome assembly GCF_029784155.1 of Uranotaenia lowii. Lineage (NCBI taxonomy): Eukaryota > Metazoa > Arthropoda > Insecta > Diptera > Culicidae > Uranotaenia > Uranotaenia lowii. The sequence continues at coordinate 312,423,396 of NC_073693.1, forward strand.
CGCCGCCTGAAGGTTGACTGGGTAACTAACGAATTTAGATATTTAAACTGATGATTATTTAATTATTCTTTTACATCATTTTTCTCTATATTAGATTTCGGGGGGAAAAAAATCAAAATTGATCAAAAACCTTCATGTGAAGAGTGCTTTATTTTGCTTTAAACTTTTTAAAAAAAATACTGTGAAAATTATTTTTCCGAGACTCGACTAACAGACAGACAATAAAAAACGTAAAATTAATCGATCCCAATAAGTGTTTCAAAATAAGTGTAAACAAACATGTCAAAAGATTTGCTCGCCTCCGTCGGTATTTAGTCCTATATCACTCTAAGCCAAAGACAATTCTTTCTGCGACACTATACGACTTAAGAATTGAAACTAGATTTTGATTGTTATATTCGATTTGCAATTTTATAACCTTTTATAGTAAACTCGAATCTTGACAAACAAAACCCCAACCTCGTCTTTAAAATTGGTTTTTATTAAAAAGTGTCTAAACAAGTCAGCCCATTTAAATTTTTTATTACATTGAAAATGAAAAAGTCGTTATTATCTTAACATATTTTAAGCTGATAGGAAATATTCAGGAAACAAAATTCAACCTAGAATTTATTTTGTTTTTCTTGTTCTTCTAAATGCTCAAATCTGCATTCATAGGGCTGGTGATAAATTACACAAGGAAACAAAATTCACATTTTTATGCGAAACGAAGAATTCAAGAGTATATTTTGATGAATGATTGTGCCCTTAAACTTGAAGATTAACGTTGGTGCTCTTAAACTTTAAAAAAAATTTACGTTTTTCTATCAAAACTAAAACATTAGAAAAAAAAAATTAAAATAAAGGTATATATTAACTTTCTCCAACACCGCAAGCAATTTTGATCTCTGCGAAAAAATATAAAGATGTTTTCTATTTGGTAATTTTTCCCAACTATGTAGAATAATAGATGTCCTACGATTTTTTCGAGAAGTATTCATAAAATACAATTTAAAAAAAGTTAATTTCAATAACTTTGTTGAATTAAGCTATACTTGTCATTCCATTTTTTATGTAGAAATTTACAAAAAATTATTCCTAAATTGAAAAAAATGTTATAAATAGATTCAGAATCAGTATTTATTTTTTCAGGAAGATTTGAAGCTCCTTAGTTATTAATGATTGATTTCACTCAAAACTGATTCAGTTTTTCACCCAATCCATATCACAAAACCGAGAGGTCGTTTCCTTAATCTGACAAAAGATTCGAAATCCAGGTGCCAAAATAGATGCCAAAGTAAAAAAAAGCCACCAGACGTTTTTATTGTAAAAATTTCTTATCAAATTTTTTAAATTAAAACTTTTAAATATATTTCATCTTTATATCATATTTTAATTTATAAAGTGTTCGTAACCGTTTGATGAATTTGATTTCTAGCATTTTCATCTCTACTATCAATTTGTTCATTATGGAATAAATTTTAATTTCCATAATATTAAAATTCTTCAATCAGAAAGATGAATTATATTATAATTTTATTTTATTCATAAATTTCTAGAATTCATTGTAAAGTCTATTAAAGTTTTTATTTTTGCTAAATTTTAAAGTCAAATAAATTGAAAAATAATTTTTATAATGTTTCCTTTTATTTTCCAACTCTGAATTTTTGTGTTCCGAAAGGTTATCTTCCATGAAGCTTATAAATTTAATTTTGAATTTGAATATTTTTTCGCAGGCGCAAAAATGTTCAGAGCGTGAAATTTAAAACAAGACTTTCACTTGAACATTTAAAAACAGTTGTGTTATTCTATTTGTTTTGATTTTTAATTTTTTTTTCGATGATGATTTTTAAATTATTCTATTAAAAGTTCGAAAAATGATTCGGTGAAGGAATTTTTGATCTTAATTTCAATGCGCAATAATTATTCAATGGTACTTGATTTGTCCTTTCAATAACGTGGAATTCCTTATTTTTGTTTTTGGCAGTTTCGCTTTAAATAATAAAGAAACCGCACATTTCTCAGTCTTTAATTCGTTCGTGAAGAGAGATTGAATATTTTGTTTTTTTTTTTTAAATATCCAAAGTTATTATTGTGATTTAATTGAATATGATCTTTTAAACCTTTTATTTTGATTAGTGAATGAATTGAAACATAAATGATATTACAAAGTATTTTTACAATCAAGCCTTCAGTTGTAAATAAAGAAAAGGAATGTAAATAAACATGATTGCTAATAATGAATTTTTATCATTTTCCAAAAAAAAAATCAAATAGTGAATCATTTCTGACCTGATTTAAAATTTATTTTTGAATTCGGATTAAATTTGTTATTAAATATGGTGTTTTGTTTTATGCATTCTATTTCTAATTCATTGTGCCTTATGCCCAAAGCATTAAATTCTGGTTTCTGATGTTTCGAAAATATTGACTAGAAATTTCAAGTTTAGAATAAGGACAACCATTTCGAAAAATTTATCAATAACTCTCTGGAAAAATCCTAGATTTTTAATATTTATAGAGAAAGGTGGGGAAAAGTTCGAGTTGAGTAAAAAAACGTTTTGGGATTATCACAAACGGAGAACAGTTAAATTCAAAACTCTGACGTGGATTTATAGTGATTTGGACTGCCAACAACCAGCCATAATTTTTTTTTCGTAGAAATTGAAAATACTCCGAAAAATGAGATAAAGTACCTTTTTTGCTTGAATGATGTAATATTTAAAATAACGGCAAACATGTTAGTGCAATCAAAAGTCTGGCTTTCAGTGAAAGTTTTAATGTGTCTTTTTAGCTGTTTTTAATCACTATCAAGTGCCGAAGAAAGAATTTAATTACTATGTCTCTATTCATCACAATAAACTGTGAATCATAAGAAACCTTGAAGGGGCAAAAGTACGAACTGCAAATGGGGCAAACGTACGAAGGGTCTACTGAAGTAGATCTGAACGAAAAATTTTAACTTCGTTTTTCAATGTTCTGGAAACATCAGCGCATATTTTTGTTTCTAAAAGACTTGCTCGCGCGAAAAATTGCTCCAATACGATGAGAACTGGATTTCGAAAACCTGCTGAATATGGACAGTTAGTGGAGAACTCCAAATTCGCGCAGGTTATTTGCCCATGTATAGGATTTGTATCAGAAGCGAACAAAGAAGCTGCTGCTGTAAGCAGAGATTAATACAAAATAATGTTACTGTTGACTTCATGCAGAATTGTGGAATTTTGAATGGTCGTACTTTTACCCCACATCATTCGAACTTTTGCCCCAGAGGTGGGGTAAGAGTACGTTTCGATAGCAGTTAGGCATTTTCACTACTGCTATCAAATGCGTCAATCGATTATCTTCGTAATTTTTTTGAAGAGAGATAAAAGTCTAAGAAATCAAATGCTGTACTTGGTTTTCCGGAAAAACAACTGCAAAGTTTCCTAAAATTAGGATAACACTAAGGTCGTACTTTTACCCCACCATACTCTTCTTTTTTTTTTGCTTTATTTGAGAGGTTTTCAGCCACAGGCTGGTTCGCCTCTGTAAAAGTTGAACTATCTACTTAAGAATTACAGTTCGTTATACAAACTTAATTTTTTTAGAAATTCTAACAATTTTTCTGCATTCACTGGATCATTGGAAAGCGCGTTGCGATAGATTGGTAAATATCTAATTTATTTGGTTCTTATAAGTGAACATTATATTTTTTTTCAAGTTTGTGTGATTCGTTCAAGTGACTGCCATCAGATTTCAATTCTCAGCTTTTTCAACACTTCGGCTATAAATTTGACGGTCTTCAGAAACCGGCCTGAGAGTATAAAAGTTAAAAAAAAATGGATGTTTTGCAACAAACATAAATCGTTTTGCTGAAGTGGTAGTGAAGAACTATTGATTGATATGATTTCAGAAGGATCAAGAGCTCATGTTTAAATAATAAAAAAAACTTTGTTCAACAGACCACAGCTGGTTATTAGAAAAATCTCTAGAAATTTTTTGAGTTATGATTATGGCAATTTTTAATTTCATGACAATTATGGAATTTTGATTGGAAATACTGCTTTTCTGTTCAATTACAATCATTTTAAGTCAAAAGTGAATAATTTATTTTGAAGAGGCTGATACGGTGACCAATTTGAGTAATAAATCATAGAATTTAAAAAGACATACACCGTCTTAGCCGATTTAGGCTTTACAGACTGAATAAATGACATGGACAACTTAAGATAAAATATTGAGAGCCACAGCGTAGTTTGGAAATCTCTGTTTGTGTGTTTTTCGCGGTTCAAAATGTGAGAAAAATCATAAAAAAATAAGATTTAGTACATTTTCATTTATTTTGATTTTTTTACAATATAAATTATTTATCCGTCCAGTTTCATGAATCTTAGCTTATTTAGATGAATAGTAATTGTTTTCAAGAAGAAATTAAAAGATTTTTTTGTTTCTCTTTAATTTCCATTTAAGATGTTTGGCAATGGAAACTTAAATTTTTTATAACTTTGAATGAACATTTTAATCAATCAAAGTTTATCAGAGATAGTGAAATTTCATGTTTTGGTCACGATCTTCGTTCAAAAACGCCATCTTTTTTTTAGCATTTTGACTTTCGGCTCTATTTTCAGACGCTACCAAAATTATAATTATTTTCTATATTACAATATTCCTAAATAATAAATAGATAGTGAACATCTAGACGATTCCAAAATTGTACCTATAATTTAAGAAAATCGGTTCAATTGATTTGAAGATACGACTTAAATAGTATTCCGGGTCTGTATGACCCAAACCAGGGAATTGTCCTTTTTTGTAACCATTAAGGTAAAGGGTGGTGCGGTAAAAATTTGGTCTAGGGAAAACGCGTGTAAATCGGTGAAATCGTTTATTTTAAAAATCTAATTAAATTTCTTTTTCTAGTTTAATTAGTATAAAATTCAGGAAAAATATTCAGCAAGGCTTCCGTTTTTCCAAATCCAAATTGCCGGGACTTACGCTTAACCCCTGCCATCAGATTTTATACAGCCACCTTGTCCACCTTCTTCGCCGCAGAAAGCCAGTTTGCCTTGAACTGCTGCTCATCCTTAGCAGTTTTTTGGTCTTCTTTAGGTTCCGCTTGACAATAGCCCAGTATTTCTCAATTGGGCGGAGCTCTGGCGTGTTGGGAGGGTTCTTGTCCTTGGGAACCACCCGCACGTCGTTGGCGGCGTACCACTCCATGGCCTTTTTTACCGTAATGACAAGATGAAAAATCCGTCCAAAAACAGTACGAAACAACCGAGTATCTTCAGGAAAGGCGGCAGACTTTTATTCAAACACTCTTTCACGAAAATTTCTTGGTTGACAGTCCCGGAAGCTATAAAAATGCTGCTTTTCAAGCCTCAGGTACAGATGGCTTGTCAAACCAGATATTTCTTCGCGAACTTTGACAGTTTCATGTGCTTGAAAATATCTGCTACCTTTCCCCTTCCTTTTGCCATATGAAATTCCTGTCCCGGAAACCTACGTCAAAGCCGACGAAGCTACGTCGGCTTTGACGTAGGTTTCGTCGTCCATTACCACGCAGTCAAACTTCATCAGCATAGTCGTGTACAGCTTCCTGGATCGCGCTTTGGCCGTCGTATTTTGTGTATCATCGCAATTTGGAGTCACTTCCTTCTTGAAAGTCGATAGTCCGGCTCGTTTTTTTGGCTCGATGCACGGTTATAGACGATACACCCAGCTTATTTGCGGCATCTCGGAGAGAGAGGTTAGGGTTTCGCTTGAAACTATTGGCAACTCTCTTTGTCGTTTCAGCGGCTTCCGGTTTTTTTTGGCTCCCGATCCAGACTCCCTGGCTGTCGACAAACAAAGGTTAATATTGATTGGAATTTTTTAATGCTTTGTCGGATTTCAAGGTTTTCAGTTTGAATTTTGTGTTTCAAACTTATTTTGAGTTCTATTATAAATGATTTTTGAGCAATGAAGGCTTCATTTTTTTTCCTTTTTATATCGTTTGCAAATATTGCTTGCTATAAAAAAAGCTTTCCTCTCGTCGGTTCGCTCCCAACTTCGTTGACGGATCCCAACTTTGCAACTCTGCTGCCCATCAACCTCGAATCCGAGGGGCAATATTGGGAAAATTTATGATCCCCTCGAAAAGCCAATATATTTCATCGAACGGCCAATTGACCTTGTTCGGTTCTATCGTTCGGATCATGATGAATCGCCACCTGAATTCATTTCGCCATCCATAACGCCATCCATTATCGGCTTATTTATGCGTTTCCGGACCATGAACGGTCCCTTCGTTTTCGGGGTGGAATTGGGAGTCTTTTTTCCTCTTCTGCTGGCCCCTCTTGCATCGGCAAGTTTTTTTTATGGTTCCAAACATGTTTGATCCAGTTTTAACAGCGCTTTTCGAGAGATTATTTTTTGTTTCTGGTTCCAGAAACGTAAGCTTTTCCATACCAGCAATAGCACCCGAAAAAAAAGTTGTCCCAGCCAGATTTTCTAGGACCGACACATACCGAAAGTGCCAATTTTTGCTGTGTTTGGGTTTCAAGATCAACAAAGTCAACAGTCGCCCAAAGTCAATGGTCGAAGGTCATAAATCAAGAACACACTGAGCTGGTGGGCTGGCAAAACCAAAAAACGAGAGAAAAAATTAAACTAGGAAAAACTAGCTCTGAACACGCACTTCTCCGGGCGCGAAGGGAAATCCGGTCTTTTTCGAGCATTTGAAATCTTGAATCTCATTGTCCGAGTTTTTTATCGGTTTTTTTCGTGTTTTGTTGGAGAAATGAAGGGGATTCTGTGCACATGTGAGTTGATATTATTTTTTTGCTACACAGCAGTTTCATGATGAATTTCACGAGAGTTTATTTAACAAAATTTCCTGAATTGGTCTCTATTGCTCGCCCTTCACTTTTCCTTTCAAAACGTCATGGCTCTATCACAATTTTTTAGATTTTTAACGTCAATTGAATAACAATTCAGTGCAGATACATGTATTCATTACAGTCAGAACTCTCAAAAAGCTAAATTTGAAGGGGAACCATTCCTATCTTAAACACAGAAAAAAATATGACTATTACGTGTCACTGAAACTCCAACCTTAAAAATAAATCAACCTGTAATTGACAAAACCTGTAATTTTAAATTGTTTTCCTTAAAAGTTAACGAAGATTCATTTATCATTACAGCAAATGTCCTGTAAAAAAGTAAAAAATTAAATGTTACGCAATTTGTTTTTCGACCTGTGAAATTACGGTAAATGTCCTGCTACTTTTTGTTACAGGACATTTGCGTAATTTTACAGGAAAATCGTTTTGCTGTGTATATAAAAATATAGGTGTTTTCTTTGTAACACCTTCACGTATAAACAGACGATCGGAAGGCCGTAAAATTTGTTATCCGAGGGTTTCTCGGGTCAGAGATGGTTTGTATAATAGCCTCGAGAATCTCTCTTTTTATGGAAGAGAGGCTCCCATACAAAATCATCTTGAAATGGGACACAACACGAACAACTTTTAGACGTTTTTCAAGAAAACTAATTCAAAAGCATGAATTAGTTAGAGATGTGTAGATGAAGTTAAACATTTTCTGATGATTTTTTAACGGTAAAACGAAGTTTACCGGGTCAGCTGGTTTCTTTATAAATTAAAAAAATAGTAATGCAGGCTATTGATATCTAACATTATCTGTATCTATCTTTAAAAAATCGTTTTCGAACTTTAACATTCTGATCAAACCTTCTGAAGTAATAATAAAATTTTCAAGTTAAAAAAATTTAACTAAATAGTCCTTGTTGAGTTATACTTAAATGTTAAGTTAATCGACAGAACTCGTAGTTTTTTTCCCACAATAAGATTGATTCGGAGTTTTAGGTTTGATCGACATTTTTTTCAAATTCAATGTTCTTGGAGGTGAAATACAGGAATGGTATTTTTATTATGATAGATTAAAAGATTAACAAACGGTTTGAACAGTAGAAAAAAATATTGTTCAAATCCTTTACTTTTCTTTTGAATGTCTCAAAACATTAACTGTAGAATACATTATCCAATAAAGTTGAAGCAAATATCAATTTTGTTTCTTGTCACCCCCCCACCCCTCCTCCCCCAAAATTTTCATAAAACCTGAAGGGAGAAAAAAA
>NC_073693.1:312431993-312470257 GCF_029784155.1 Uranotaenia lowii
TGGCCGATACGGCCGGAACGGCCGAAAAACAATTATCATAATGGAAACAATTACGCCAACTTGCAGATAAAGTGGAGCCAAAAAAAATTATCACAATGGAAGAAAAATTATACTAACTTGGAGATAAAATGATTTATGTTTAATCTTAGAATACTTGATTCAACTTTTTCCACCTTATAATTCTTTCAATTATTTGTCGCCCTGTTAGATCAACATTCACGACTTTATATCAACGATAGACAAGTGTGCAGTTATTGAAAACAGTATTCGAAAAAAAAACTTTGTTCAATTTTAACTATAAGGCTCGAACTCAAGAACATCGGCTCAGCTGAAAAATGTACTGTCAATTGAGATTTAACACAAGCCCAGCTAGCTTCAACGTGATTCAATCCATGCGTAGAATTTCATACAACTTATCAGATTTGGCTAAAATCAAAACTCCCCTTCGAAAAAGTTTTAAGTTAAATTGTTGATCCACTTTGAAAATGTGATTTAATTGGTTTTTTTATTAAAAAAATATTATAGAAATAATAGAATTAAGATGAAAAAATTTTTTAGCATAGACTATGACTTATAAGAAATAAATATATCATTCACAGGGCACTGGTGAATGTGCTAAAATAAAAATCACTGGACATATTTCAAGAACGAATAAAAGAGAAAATCTTTGATCTAGGATTTCCGTACTTCTTTACCAGAATATTGAGGAAAAGTTAAAAAGTGGATCAGAAACAAGAATAGCCGGATATTTGAAAAATCATTCGAAAATTTAAGTCCAATGGCTAAATTATTGAAGGATCTGAAAGGGTTGAATTCAGCCATAGGGAGGGAGGCGGGGGGGGCTCAGGGCAATTTTTCTCAGGTGGCTCCTATGAATCGAATATTCCATATTCAAATCCGAAATGAAATGACTAATAGTAACGAATTTAATTTGAATTTCATGGGAATGTGGGGATTTAAGAGTAAAATTCAAAATTTTAAATCAAATTTTATTCATAATCATATTTTGGTTTCTAATAACAATTTTAAATCAAAGATTTGAAAAACTATCTGCAAATGAAATTCAAATGTAAATAAATTTGAAGAACAACGTTACAATCGGAGCCAAAGCAGGAATTGAATAATAAATTATTTAAAATTCAATCACATGTTTATTTCATTTAAATATCTTTTTCAAAGTTCTTAACCTTAATCAAAAACCCGAGTTTTCAGAGAAGCTACGGTACCCAAGAAAAAACACAAAAATTGAAAATATCTTTGAATTGAATTTTTTTTATAAAACCTGAGAAAAGATTAGATTAAAAACAAAGAAATATTCATGTTTAGAGAAGCACTCAAGGATATTCGGAATTCAACTATGAGAACATTTTTATGATGAAAATATTTTGAAAATGGTCCAAACTCGAAAGCATAAAACTTCGGTTAAATCAGTTAACAAACTGTACAAGTATTTGTATTTCAAATCGAAGTCTGTAACATATATGAAAAATTCGTTCAGAAACTCAGTATGGAAAATTGGTCTGATTTCAGCAACTTGAGTAGTCTTTTTTAATTTTTTTTTAACTTCAAAGCTGATTTTCAGAAAAGAGTGAAGAATGTTTAAACTAAGGCAAATTTTTTTAATGATCGATAAATATATTCCAGGTGCCCCGTTTTTTGTTTCAAAAATACTCGAATATTACCCAGAATAAAAATTTTGAAATGATTTATTATAAAGACTTTTAAATAATTTGATATTTCAAAGCTGTTCGCAAAATATACGATTTGGGAAAGTTTTACCTAAAATTTGTAGGCGCTTCCCTGACCGAAAATGATCACTCATCCTGGCGATATTTGATTCATTGTTTAGGTAATTTACTCTAGTTTAAAGCTTAGTTCTTTTAGAAATGGGACAGTTACGAATGCGTGTATCTTAAAAACCTTTCGTTTGATCTAAATACTTTCTATGAAGGAAATGCAGGTAATCTTATGATTATTCATTAAAAAAATTTAAAAAAAATATTTATCGTTTTTTTGTAAGAATAAATTCTATTTTATTATTTGTACCTCTCTTCGGCCAGCGCACACTTTTTTCAGTCATGATAATAATCAGTTTTTCAAACTAATACTTCGTCTAATCTGTATTTTAGGTGGCTCCATCCCCCTCCTTCAATTTCTAATAGTTTTCGGATCAATACTTCTCTTTTAAAAGAAACTGAGGCCACTTTAGTGGATATAGTTGTTTCGAGCCACTTTTTGAGCGTTTATAATGGAATTTCTGCTGGCAAAATCTGGCAGTGACGAAGTAAAACCATGAGGAGATTGAACTTAAAGTATAATCGGTTAGTATAGATCGTAGGTTGCGAAGGGTACATACAAAATAACTCATTTTAGGCTTTTGAAAAGAGTGAAAACCATAGTTTTCGTTTTGAAAATTGTTGTTTTTTTTTCCACAGGAGCAGAATTTTGGCAAATAATTTAATTTTATACAAAACTAGCAGACCCGGTAAACTTCGTCTTACCGTTTTAAACTTGGCGTCTATTTCAATTTTTTTTTTCGCTGTTTGACTTAAAAAAAGCATCAAATCTTGAGTTGTTAATCGTCTCGCTTTCTTGAACATGTCCTAGTTTTTAAACATATCCATCTTTTACGTTTGCTCGAATTGGCCCGCTCAATTATTTCGGAATCAAATCTAGCAATTTTGACTTAATTCTACGGGTCTTTTAACTGATTATTCAAAAAATATCTCCAATAAATTCAACATACATCTTACATGAATCCTTTTCATTTACATTTCTTTGATTCGGATGCTTTGAATATTGCCGAATGATATCAGGTATAAGCTTCCCGTTGCAAATTCGATTTTTTTAGCACTCAACGCTACCATCAAACTTGGCAAACCTCATGCTAAAAAAAACCACTCTTTATAACTTGTTTCATAAATAACATATGTTGATTATATCTATGTTTCATTTATTGTATACAATTTAGTTGATTGACTCCGCTTTGCTCGAGTTTACTTTAAAGTTTAAATCGAAATCAAAAATTTCTCATTTATTGGAATTTATTGCATATGAAACTTTATGAAAGAAGAATTTTGAATATCGGGACAATTTTTGGAGTGTTTGCTCAATATTCTGCCTAGCGCAGCACTATTAGCTCCCGAGTAGCTTTTGATGGTATATTTTTTAGAACTGAAGAAATAAAAACATTAGAGATGATTTTTTTTAAACCATTTTCAAGCAGCTTCACTTTCCTCACATTTGGAAGCAATGGTTATTTATATCCATATTTTCATCAAAATCATGTCCAAAAAAAAGGTTCGCCCTTTTTATTAAGCAAAAAAAGCTAATTAAGTCAAGAAATCTTGATTTTTTGGGTTAGTATTCAAAGAAATTTAATTTGGTTTTGAAAGGAGAAAAGATATGATTAAATTTTTTGTTATTCAACCGAATTAAAGCATTTTTATCTTTTTTTTTATCCTTAAATACATACCAGCCCATTTAAACCATTGTTGTCTGATTTAAAATTTTCCTAAAGAGTGTTGAAGGTGATTTGCGATTCTGTTTAAGATTATGTGATATTTTCAAGATTCAATAAGATTTAATTGGAACGCAGGTTTTAAAAAATTAAATACATAAAAAAGAACTAATCTTTCAAGATGATTTCATGAGTTCATTCTTTTTTTCTGGAAATTTTCATGTAAATTTACCTCGACATTTAAAAATTTTAAATATCCGTTCAGATTTAACACTCGGGATACCCTATCTGACTATTTTAGAGAAAAATTGGAATATGTTTCATGACTTAAAGGCGCATTGCCACTTGTTTCACCGTGCGAAATGACAGGAGTTAATTTTATTTTCAACACTTTTAGATCATAACAAAAACTTATAAAAAAACAAATTCAGCTTCTGCTATCAAAATAATTATGCTTCTGGAATATCAATCACAAAAAAAATGTCTCGGATCTAAAGTCTCACCTACGTAATCAAAATATGTTAAACACACATTTATGTAAAGTACGTACTTGAATTCTGTGTAAACAAATAGGGAACCTGTAAACAGTTTTTTGGTGAACGATTTAAAAAAAAAAAGTTAAGTTTATTTAGTCAGATTGTTTATTTGGGCCCAACCATTTATAAACTTAGAAATCATGTATACATTTTTTGTAAATGTTGAACGTTCTCACTTCATTGCATTCGGCCTTCAAATGAACATCAATCTTATATAATCCATTTTAAAGGACAGGCTCTTGTTCAATTCATGTGTCTGTTCATTTGCAACGGATTTTGTGGTTGTTTTATAAATTTAATGGCGCATGATACAACTTCTGTGAAGCACATTTGTACATGTTTGAAAAATATTTCTAGCGTTTTGGATTATAAACCAAGTCTTTCCACTTTTCTTTTTTCAAATGTCCACAAAGAGTCATACCATTATTTCATACGTATCAGTACTAAATTCATATTATTTAGACAACAATTCTTTCTTGAAATAACACGAATTGAAGTTTTAATTTTTTCAAATAGTTTGAATGGTTTTGATTTGATCGGCAAAATATTAATCTGGGTCACATATGGGCGTCATTCATTACTACATATGTGCTGTACAAATGATCTAGGAATCAAGAAGAAAAAACACATCTAGGCTTCATGTGGTCACCACATGCATCGAAATTATGCTTGGTTGAGAAATGCGCGCCCAAAATTTCTCACTAAACAGTATGCTATGCCATAGTTACTAACGACGACGTTTGCTTGCGACGCCTTGACCATAGAGACGAAAAACAAACCGCCCGCCCGGCGCCCAAAGTAAAGAAAATCTCGAAAAAATTGAAGGCCATGACTTTAATTTGATTCATTTTATTACAAATTTAATGATTACGGACAATTGATGCGACTTTTTGTTGTTTTTATTCGATATAAACCGATTCGCATGGCTACAGAATATTCTAAAAATAATTTCATTCGAATCGTTTCGGTCCTTTCGGAGGAGTAGTACTACAAACACCGTTACAAGAGAATTTTATATAATAGATAATAAGCAAGTTCATTCTTTAATATACTCGGGTCCTTGCCACGAGCAGAAGTGGTATAGGATTCAAACGCTGGAATTTGTTTAAAATAGGGTATTTCATAAGTTTTGTCGTTCATCAAAAATCATCTGTCCCATAGCCTCGGAACCAGATAGATATACAGCTTACGAGCTGTGGATCTAGCAAACAAATTTTGTTTGAGGTTAGGTTTGAATGACTCATTAAGAGGCAACACTTTCAGCTTATCGGAGAAAATCTTTTTTTGGAAATTTCAGCGATCTACCCTTAATTTTTCGCTTATTGAAAATTAAAAATGCTGGTATGAGACTTGACTTCCCTGATGACCCTTAGCCGAAGTTGCCGATCATATGCTTCACTTCAATGGTTGATTTGAACTTTGTGGTCATTTCTGACAGTATTTCCATACTCTTCCACCACTCACACACAGTAGTTCTTTGAATAATCAACGGTTTTGTCGGCTTTCAATTTGATAATGATGGATTTCGAATGAAACTGTGCAAAATTATTTTTTCCTTTTCTCTTGCATCGTAAATATCTCAAAAACGTGTAAATTTTAAATTTAAAAAAAATAGGTCGGATAGTACTTTTTACAGGCAACAAAATGCTGTCAAAATTTTGAATGTCCGATTACTAGTAAACGAGCTATTAGCAAAAGCATGTGTCCCATTTCTGAAAGAACTAAGCTTTATTATTATTTTTAAATTTAGTTTATATGTTTTTCCAAGTGATCTTTAGTTGGTTCCGAATGATAAGTCAAAAAAAAATTTTTTTTTAATATTTAAAACTTTTGACAGCTTTGCTGCATTCGTGTGTTTCTTTGGTCTTTGAAATAGTCAAGAATCTATTGGAGGATGGATATGTCAATTGGGGTCCAATGAAATTTCTGACCACTATCCCGAATTTTTCGGTAGAAAAAAATCTTAGTTACCGTAAAACGGGGTAACATTGATCACCGGGGTTCATTTGATCAACATGAGTTTTTTCAACATAATCATCAATAACTAAGTCTATATTACAAATATCTTAAAACTTTTTTCAACATTTAAAAACCTATAAGTCTAGTTTCAAATCTGAAAAACGAAGGAAAACTGTTTTTAAAAATTTCAAATGTAAGTAAAAGTGTAATTTCAAAACCTTGAAATATTTATTTTTTCGAAGGCTCGCAAAAAAACGCCCTTCCTGATGAAATCAAAGCAATTCGAAGCAGCAGGTTAATTTATGAGAGATTTCATTTTTTTCCCTATTAAATGTATAGTTTTGTTGTATTTTGAGGTAAATTTTTCATACTTTAAAAAAGGTACATTAACCATGAGATAGCCAGTCTAGGACAAAAGGCTAGAAACCCTTTCAAATGGTAAAGTTTGAAGGAAAAATTTTAATGGAAGTAGTGCGAGGGCCTGAATGAAGGCAAAATTTTATTTGTTTTTGTTGCTAAAATTTTAAAAGTAATGTTAAAAAAATTTGCCCCTGAATGTATGCAGCATCAGTGTCCATCTTCCGATTTTAATTATTTTTCGGCTTTGACACACTGAGGGCCGAGATGTTTTTTTTTTCAGACCGCGAATAAATCTAAACCAAGAAACACTGAAATTCAGTACTCTATCTCAGAATTTACTGGACCAAAAGTTATATATTCGGTATCTTTGAGCCACCGAAAGTGTTGTGTTCAGTTTTGTAGAGATTCATGATCAATTTTTCATCATTTGAGTATGTTTCGAACTGCCTTAGCAATTGATAAACTAGCATTTGAAAATATTACGAATGTGTTTTGTATCCTTCATGATCAAGAAAACTCCTTAAGAAAATAGAGACTGATCAATGTTACCCCAAAGAATCAATTTCTAAACAAAGACGAAATCGATTTTAAAATCAAATTTATAGTAGTCTAATAAATTTCTGCATCCATGTTTTACGTTCATAGGAGTCCAGTTCTGGTTTTAAAAATATGAAACATGTCACATTCCCCTTAACAGAACAAATAAACGAAAAATATTGAAAAAAGCGATCAATTTTAAACCGTTTAACTGTACTTAGAAAAAATGACATCAAAATTTGGCCTTGCTTCGTTGCGTTTCATTTGTCTATGAACCGATTTTATTGACACAGATTTTAGTTTTTTTTATGTTGTTGTGAATCTTTTTTATAGAACATATTTGGTCTCTCAAAACTTCTCCTGTTTATTGAAGTGAAGATTAATATAATCTGAATGAGCGTTTCGAGTCATTTTGACCCGAACTGCTTTTGAAGGTTATGTTTACTTAAATCTATTCATAAATTGCATGTTTTCATTTCTTTTTCTTTGGGGGTTCTCGTTGAGCGGTGATTCAAACGGTCGTAAGTAAATTGCATGTTTATAAATTTCCTTACAAATAATGTAGAAGCGTAAAGTAAAAGCGATATATCTTTATACTTAATGCAAGAAATTTGTGCTTTATGAAAATAGGAGATGTTTCTCTCTAGTGCACTTTTTTTGTACTGCAAATTTTCGTTCAAGAAGAATTGATTACTATAAGGTAATACTTTAAATTTTGACAAGGCTGAGAGAAATTATTCTAGTGATTACATTTTTGCTTAAATATGGAAAAGAATATCATATACAAAACAAAACGTTTGATTCACTAGGACTTTTAAAAATATGTTCTTTATTGAGCTAATTAGAGAAAATGATATGTATTAGGTATATATTGGTGTTTCTAGTTTGTAGTGGATAAATAAAGTAACCCGATCAGGTGAGCAAATGAAAATAATAACTCAAAGATATTTCAACAAGACATGGCCGTAGGAACGGGGGGGGGGGGGGGGGGTTTGGGGGTAAACCCCCCTCATGAAGATCCTGAAAAGCAAGCGAGGTAATCTATTCTTCACTTAAAATTTGAAATTCTTAATGAAATGTTGATCTTTGAATAAGCTTAGATATCCATGAGAAACAATCTTAACTCACAGACAAACGCAAAAACCTTGGGAACTAATCCCCGGTTCAGAATTATGCGTCAGTTTATCAAATGTTTTTTGCTTGTTGACAGAAATTTGTTTCTAAAATTTTAATTTTTAATAAGATTATATTCATTCCAAAGGTTCTGGCTCCATATTATTAAAATCATAGTTGCATTTCTGTTTTCATATTTCAGATTTTGTATCCAGTTTGGGATTCCTGTTTTTCGGTGCAAATCATCTTCAAAAGTTGAAATCAAAAACTGTTTTACAATCGATTAAATTTGGTTTTTCCACTTCATTCAAAATTGGATACGTGATTTTTTAAACTCATATGCGTTTTCAAAATTAACATGATAATTTTTCAAGTTTTGAATATAAATAAAATTAGAAATTATCTTGGGTTTTGTGTAATTTTTAAACGAAGTTTTTAAACTCAATTCTTTAAAATCTCATTTTGAAAAAAGTTAAAAGTACTTTCTTTAGCAAAATCCAAACATTAAAAGGCTTCAAACTGGCGATCCAAAATTGAAAACTTTAATCAGATACATCACTTTTTTTTAATATTAATCACATTTTATTTCAAATTTGTAAGTCGTATGAAAGTTATAATAAAAATAATAAATTCTGATTGAAAGCCGGCTAAGCCGAGCGGTTAAGACGTGTTTTACTATTGAAGACGTGAAAAGTCAAGCTTTTTTTTCAACTAGTAAAAGGAGTTTAAAGGCCTGCTAGTTGTAGGCTCCCCTAAACCGATCGTTGATTGCTTCGACGATAAACTTGAAATCACCTGCGATGGCAAATCCCACAAAATGCGCATTTTTGTCGAAGATGGCGGCATTGACGTCAAACTTCATCACCTTCCTCCTAAAATGCCTGAAGATTGGATCAGGTATCATATGCAACGATACGGCAACATCATCAGTATTTCTAATGAGAAATGCAAATCAGCTAGATTTCCCGACACTTTGAGCGGAGTAAGAATCGCAAGAATGCAACTTCGTCGAGCAATTCCATCATCATACGTCAGCATACGAGAATACAGCACCTACGTCACATATAATGACCAAGTGCAGACATGTCGACACTGCAGCAATGTAGTGCACCGAGGAAGGGGATGTGCGGAAAACCGCGCATTTCTGGCAGAGCAGGAAAGGGAGATCCGCTCCTACGCTGATATCGCAGCAGGAAAACAAACACCAACCAACCACACAGCATCCCGAGCAACAACAGCAACCACTACTCCACAAACACCTATAGCTACTACCGCTGTAGTTCAATCACCCAACCAAAACCAACCGGATCCAGCAAACCGAAAAGAGAAGATCTCTAAACCCGTTCCGGATCAACGTTCAACGTCGAAAGACCGCACGACTACTGACATGGCTACCTCCGCTGGAGCAAAACCTGGAATTCGCCGCGAGAACTCAGCTTCTAGAGTCATTGACGCTAGAAGCGCCAAAAGAGTGATCATCGACGCAGAGATCTCCGATGATGATGAGGAAATGACTGAAGACAGGGTTAGTGTTGAACGACAGAACAGAACAATTACAAGAGCGCAGGTATCATCTCAGACCCGAGAGGCAAGTAAAACGAAACATTCCGCACCAAAATGATCTTATCCACAGATCGATCATACACAATTGCAACCATCAACACAAACGCCATCCAAAATAACATCAAACTCTCAGCTCTCTCCACTTTCATAAGAATGCATGATATTGATATTGCTTGTTTACAAGAGGTTGCATGCTCTCATTTCTCTATTCCCGGATATGAGTTCCTAACAAACATAGCCCAAGTAACACAGATCAAGCCAATTGGCTTTTTTGAGTTTTAATATTGTTTTATGAAGACTTTTCGATGGCATCCCAATTTTAAAACGGTTTTATTGTAACATAGGAAATGCTTCATTTATCGAGTGTTTTAAAAGAGCCCTGAAAGTTTTGCTAAAACTTTAATAAAACACTATCTTAAGAGTGTTGTAGAAAAGTTGCAAAAGTATTGCTAAAGATTCAATAAAACACATACTTTCCTGTTTTTATTAGAGCTTTGGTAAAGGTTTTAATAATGCGCTCAATGCGCTTTTAAAACTAGCGTTCAAGCCAAGTTGAAAAACTGATTTATTGGAACATTGGATATAGGCATGATAAAACTAAGTGACAGATGATTTGACAATCGAGAAGAACGTATACACGCTTAAACTTTTTTACCTCTTTTTGAGATAGCATAACCTGTTTTGAAAGGATTATCACTCAAAATTGAGAAAAACGTGCTATCAAAATGATATAAATTAACACAGCTAAATTCATCTTAAAAATAAAAACAACTTTTTTGTATCCGCATTCAAATTTCAAAACAACCGCAAATCAGTCCACATAATTATTCGCTCAATTCTCAGGGTTCGAATAAAAGCCCACTGTGAATAAACGGTTTTGGTGATTCGATAAGAATAAATGTATTAGAAAATTCATTTACAAGTACGCCTATTAAACTACTTGTTCTATTTATCCATCTCTGTTTGTCAATGCGAAGTTAATCTTTATTTACGTCATCCAATCCAAAACTAACAAAATTATTTTCAGATAAACCGTTCTTTAAAATTTCTGGAAGACTGCAGAAACCGGCTTCAACTCAGCAAAGACGGAGAAATTGAGTTTCATCACAAGCGAAAATGCTCATTCTAAATCAGCCTCAACAAGTTTCAGATGATGTATTCAGAATGAAGACCACTAGCATTGGCCGATCATTGAAAATAACGATTTAATTAAAGCGTAAGGCAGTTCTGGTAATAGTAAGCAAAACATCCGAAGGACGTTTTAAAGAATCGTTTTATCGCTTCCAATTGTTTTCCCATACAACTGTTTTAACATTTTTTAACTGTTTTACATAACCTAACTACAAATTCAAAATTCAATCATTTCGGAATTCACGATTCAGGCAATGTTTTTACAATTTCAATAATCGTTTGCTAAACGTTTTATTACGCTTCAAAAAATCATTTGGTTATAATCCTCATTTATGCGGGTTATTAGCTTTGTTACCAACTCGGTAACATTGTTTTTATTTTTATATTTATTGATGGGTTGGAGTTAGGGTAGTATTTTGTTAATAGATAGTTTAATAGTAAACGGCGAGTTCGAATTCAAAAGAGTGGTCAGCGAGGAGTAGGTGAAATGGAAGAACGCACATGGGTTTGACGGCTTGCGTACGCCTATAACGCAACGCCGCAAGATTCACGCGTTTTGGGAAGAACGCAAGCAGAGCCGAGCCAAATTTCTTGCTGAGGCGAGACAAATCACCAAGTCTCTTGGTTCCCGGCAACGATCGAAGGCAGACGTGCCTTGCCAGTACTCCGCAAAGTAGTGAGACGTATATCGAAAACAAGTCCCAACGTTCCGATCAGTGACACCGTGGAGTGCTCGCCGGGAGAAGAAGACGAAGCACCAACTAGTCCGAGGAAAAAGCGCGTGTACGAGTCCAACGAAACGAGACACAGTGCGTGACCAGCTTTGGTGTGCCCGCCGCCAGCGTGACCGAGCCGAGAGCAGAGTGGTGTGTGTGGCCTTGATCAGCCGAGGTACGCGCTTAGCCAGTAGCGCGTGCTTAGTTTGCACATCGAGTCTAACCGGAGAGAGACAGAACCATCCAGCCAAGAGTGCGTGGTACCGCACTAGTTTTCATCCCATCGCCGAAACCCGAGTTGCGCGCTTAGCCTAAAGCGCGTGGTTGGTCTACCCAAGCCGAGGAGAGAGACCGAATCGACCAGCCGTTAGTGTGGTGCGTGGTATCACACTGCTCCCGCCCCGTCCGTCCGGTGCAACGACGGTCCAGCCGAGAGGTCCCATAGGCGCGTGTGGTTTGCCTAACCAATCCAAAGGATTGGTCCCGCACCGCTCCTATCCCATCCAGGCGTCGCCCGGCCCGTGGCGACTCCAACGTCCAACCGAGTGAGTCGACTGCCCCGAAGGTCCCGCCTCGCTACCATCCCAATACCAGTGTGCTTTCCAACCGACATCAAGAATTCGCCAAATATACCAGCTTTAAAAAAGGTAACTTATTTTACTAGGAATCCACCCATCCGAAAACTCCCCCAGCCTAACATACGCCCTGAGACCCAGGAACAAAAGAGGCCTTGAGCGCCCAAACCCGTTAGTCCCCGTGGCTTTAGACCAGGGACTGGGTGTTGCTGGGCAGCCCCTTCTGGGCTGAACCCGTTCCTGGGGAAAAAGTAAAGTTTCAGCTTTGAGGCCAGGGTTTTGATGACAGAAAATGGCGGTAAGTGTAAGTGCATAAGCTTCTTCAGGAGTAGAGCCTCAATCGTTTACGACTACACTTTGAGCGGAAGCTCACTCGAAAGGGTAACCTCCATAAAAGATCTTGGGGTTACTTTTGATCAAAAGCTCACTTTTGCCCAGCATGTCGCGACGACTACAGCCAAAGGTTTCGCTTTGCTCGGTTTTCTTCGTCGGAATACGTCAAGTTTTGAAGACCCGTATGCATTGAAAACTTTATTCTGCTCGTTAGTACGCAGCGTCTTAGAATATGCTGTTCCTGTTTGGGCACCCTACCACTCCGTTCACAGCGACAGGATTGAAAGAATCCAGAAAAAATTTCTGCGGTACGCATTACGCCGTCTGCCCTGGCAAGATCCCGTACGGCTACCTCCTTACTCTGAGAGGTGTGGCCTACTATCAATGACGCCTTTGAGTCAAAGAAGAAACTATCTTCAACGAATGTTCATCTACGATATTTTGACCAACGCTGTTGACTGTCCTCAACTGCTCCAGAGTTTAAACCTCTACGCCCCAGCTCGACAACTACGCAGTCAGTTGATTTTTTGGTTGCCAAGAAGCAGAACAGTATTTGGACAAAATCACCCCTTATACCGATGTTGTCAAGCTTTTAATGTTGTCTCGCACTTATTTGACTTTCATATATCTAAATCTACGTTTAAAAGTGCAATCCGTGATGTAAACTAGTTTTTAACTAATTTTTAATAGTTTTGTAATCTTATTCATAAGTTAGTTTTAATATTAAGTCTGTATGACAGTAGTCAAAGACTCCAAATAAATAAATAATGAAAATGTTCTATTCAAAAATAGTTTGAGATTATTTGATAGCAATACCTATTTGTTATTTAAAGATGATTGACCATCCTCATAGTTAAAAGGAAACAAAACAAAAAGTTGTATGAATGCCTTTTGCCAAGCAACAAATCGAAATGTTTTCATTTATTGCGAAAAACTTCTCTTTCTCAAAAATGGATAAATCCATCATGAGCGTGTATTCCATTTAGAGAAACGTCAAACGAAGCTGTGATTCAAGGTCTCTTAAAACCATTTAAAAACTGTTTATTGAAATTGTTTTATTACCACATTTTTCTAACCGTCATAAAACCATCTTAACACTGTTTTACAACTGCCTTAAGATTTTCAATATTAATTTACTGAACGCCATGTTGATGAGAAATTGAATCGTAATTACTGACGCCATGTTGCTGTAAATAATACTTTAATACTAAAAACTAGACATTTTCATCAATTTGACAATGTTGACGATACTATTTGTTGTATAGGTGATGAATTTCAATGTAAAACAAAAATTGCATCATTTGAGCCAATTTATATTTTCCTTTAATTATAATTTTTTTATTTAAAAAATGCCCAAAATATGGTCAACCTTGATTTTCTTTAAGGCGCGCTTAAGTTTTGATGCTATTTCGTATATACTTCACCAGAAATCTGAGGTTGCAGGAAGTTTCTTGCTTAGATATATTGAAAATGAGAATGAGAATATTTTTAAAATATTTCAAATGGAATCTTTACCTATCATCAAATGCTTGGGAGAGTAAGTGATAAAACGAGAAAAAACGGAACAGAAAGCTCCCACAGTAAAATTTCTATTAGATTCCACAACTGCCACAGTAAAATTCCTATCAGATTTCACAGATCCCATAGTAATATTCCTATCAGATTCCACGACGTAGTTTTAAAAGAGCTGTGGATAGTCTGAAGAGGGCTCTGAAAGGTTTCTTAAAGCTATGTCTATAAGGTCGAATAAAACTATTCTGTTGGATGTTTTATTATAGCGTATAGAATTAGCTTTAAAAACGTTAACAAAATGGTCCCTTTTGGCCATATGTTAACTTTAAAGTAGTTGTGCTAATAGCGTAGAATGCGCTTTGGCTTATATAGTAGCTTTAGGAAATAGTCTTAAGCGAACTGTTAAGGTTGGAATAAAACTTAAATTGTTACTTGGGTAGATCACCACAAAAGAGGAACAGCGATCCTCGTTCGAAATGGAATTGAGATACATAGAGTGACCAGAACGTTGGAAAATAATGTCACCATACTAAACCTTTATGCACCATCTGGGACTAACAACAGAGCTTTAAGAGAAGATTTTTTCAACAATATTGTGCCCAAATACATACCACAACACCAAACCCTTCTGGTATTAGCCGGCGATTTCAACTCCATCGCTGATCCGAGGGACGCAACTGGTACGTCTAATCTTAGCACCAACTTGCAAAGATTAATACGCGCCGAAAATTTAACTGATGCCTGGAGAACTTTTCACCGTACCAACGAGTTTACATTCGTGCGTGGAGCATCAATGTCTAGAATCGATGCTATCTACGTAAACCAACCTGTTGTAGGCCGCCTACTGAGCTGTAGTAATTGCGCCAACTGCTTCAGCGACCACAAATCCGTTATTTTGAAGATATCACTTCCACTCACGGTTAATCACGTTCCTCGACCGCCTTGGAAATTAAAAAACTATCTCCTCACAACAGACAACCTTTCCGAGCTACGCGGTAAATGGAATGAATAGAAAGTCACTATTCCAAACTACGCAACTATGGTCGATTGGTGGATGAACTTCGCGAAAGGAAAAGTAACGTCTTTCTTCAAAAGGAAACACCGGCTGAAGATGAATCAATTCGAAAATACACTCAGCTTCTACTATTGTTGCCTGCAAAGAGCTCATGCTGCGCATGAGCTAACCGATAACACCGCACAAATCAACCGAATAAAGACGATAATGCTCGACAAAGAAAAAGAGTTATTGGCATGCCTACAACGAATTTCTTTCAGTCGCCTGCAGGATGAGCCAGTAACGTTATATCAGCTTGAAGACAACAAAAAACGCCGGACTGATACAACCATCACAAATCTCGAAATCGAAGGGCAAATGTTTAACCAGTGTGCCGAGGTCGAACGTGCTCTTTTCCAACACTATCGCAGGCTATACGTGGGAGAACCAGTGAGAGTTGACGACAGCTTCCAACAGCAGCGGAGTATTCCAGAGGACGTGGATACCAATGCGAGACTCATGGATTACATATCTGAGGATGAGATCCACAAGGCCATCAAAAGTTCCGCTCCAAATAAATCTCCAGGTAAAGATGGACTCACTCGTGAGTTCTTTTTGCAGACATGGGAAATCATAAAAAGTGAGTTCACCGAGATCATCAATGAGATGAAGAACGGTGGCATCCAACCACAGCAGCTAGCAGGAGTGGTAGTCTTAATTCGCAAAAAAAACAACGACAATTCAATCGATTCTTTGCGTCCGATATCCTTGCTCAATGTTGAGTATAAACTTCTTAGTCGAGTTTTCAAAGAAAGACTCAATAAGCTTACACCCTTTCTTCTCTCCAGCAATCAGAAATGTAGCAACGGGTCACATAACATTTTTGAAGCAACGTGTTTAATTCGTGATGAGATCAGCCATACTTACGCATCACAGAGAACAGGCCTTGTTATAGCGTGTGACTTAAAAAGTGCTTTTGACAGAGTTAATACTGACTTTCTGGTGAAAACATTAACGGCAATGAACATCAATATTGGTTTTATTGCCATGATTCGAAATATTATGAATAATTCGAAATCGCAGCTGCTAATCAATGGCAAATTAACAGAGCCTTTTGACATAAGGTGTTCTGTGCGTCAAGGTGATCCTTTGAGCATGCTGTTATTCGTGCTTTACCTCAAACCTCTTATTGATAAACTTTGTCATATATGCAGCGATGATGGCGAGTCTGTTTCGGCATACGCAGATGATGTAACAGTTATCATACACCATACAGTAAAAACTAATCTAGTACTTAAAACATTTAGCGAATTTGGCGATGTTTCTGGATCAAAACTGAACATGAGGAAAACAGTGGGGCTGAAGTTGGGAGAATTCAGTACACCACAAGAACTAACCGTTAATGAACAAGTCAACATTCTCGGAGTGATATTCAAAAAGACAATTCCTGAAACCATCACTGCTACATGGGACAAGCAAAAAAGAAGCTTAACGGATATGCTTTGGTTGAATCGAGCGAGACAACTGAGCCTCAACCAGAGAGCGTGGATTTTAAACACATTCATCTGTTCAAAGCTATGGTATTTGGCTTCAATATTTCAACTTCCAAAGCAAACCGGGATTTGGATCAAACAGCAAATTAGTCTGTTTTTGTGGCAAGGGATATCTCATCGTGTTCGATATGAACAAATTATTAAACAAAAAAAGAAAGGAGGTCTCGGATTACATTGCCCCATCAGAAAATCAAAAGCCCTTCTAGTTAACCGCTTTCTGAAAACCAAAGATACTCTACCGTACTTGATCAACTATTATCAGCAAGCCAGAAACGAACGTCACGTAAGAGGAATTCCAGTGGAAATGGCTCACATAAGGGAGATCATGAAAGAGGTGTTGAAAGTTCCAGCAGACATCGAAACAAATTCCACAGCCCAAACCATTTACAAAAATCTTCTGATAATTCTACCTGTAAATTGCATTGAAGAAACGGTACATAGAGACTGGAAGAAAGTTTGGAGTAACATCAACCATCGGGAACTATCAACGGACGAAAAATGTATTTACTACCTCCTTTGCAATGAGAAGTTGGAACACAACGCTTTACTTGCCAGAGAGAATCGAAGACCATCGCCGGATTGTGAAGCATGCGGAGCAGAAGAAACAATCTTACATAAGTTTGGAACTTGTCCGGACGCTGAACACTTGTGGAACGCTTTGTCATCGGAGATAACCCGCGCAGTAGGAAGGAATATCAGCTTCAAGGCTCTTCAACATCCAGAACTAGCCCAAATACATCGATCAGTGAAAGGAAGAGTAATGAAAATTTTTATAAGATATATAATGTTTATGAATGAAATTCAAGGAAGTGATAAAAATGTAAATAATTTGAGACAATATTTAACCATGTACACATAGACTAGTAAAATAAAAAACACCTGAAAAAAAAAGCCAAAATATCATAATTAAAATTTTAAATCTTGGCATGTAATGAAAATGCTGATTTGGAATAAAAATTCAGTTAAAGTTTTTTTATATTTCAGAAATCGCATTGAAATACGAAAACGAATCTTAAATTCAAATCCTGAGTGCAAGTGCAGAATAAAGATTTAGAATTAATATTCAAATTGTAGATTAAGAATCAGCTCGTTAATGAGTTTCACAATCAAAATAAAAGTATCAAGATGACTTTTTCGTTGGGGAATTTATCTGGTAAGAGATAGAATGCTTATAATTTTGATTGTTAGTTTAATTTTAAAAGGTCAAATTCTTCAACAAGTCATTTTGAATACTGAATTCAGCTAAAAAATATTTAAAAAGAATTTGATTTAGTTCTATCATTTTAAGGAAAATGTGATTTTTATTTTTCTTGAAATCATCCACAGGGTTTTGATTGTGGAATTGATTTTAGATTTAAAAAAATTTCTTTTATCTTCCTGTTAACAAATTGCAGGGAATTCCATATTTTTTGCATTGTTTAACATTTGCAGTTGCAGTTTTTTCATAAGCAAAATTTCAAACTTAAACCTAAAACTTGGAATGAGTTTACAGGAATAATATTTGAACCACAAAATTTAAATCTATCACATTACCTTTGGAAAATTTTATTTATTATGAAAGGTTTCTTGAAAAAAAAACTACTTCTATGCTAAAATTAACTGAGAAGCTAACTTCAGCAGTGTTTTTTTGCAAATCAAAGATTTCTTTTTTTCACTAAAAGGTTCCTTAATCCTTAAATTGCCATTTCAAAGATTTAAGGATATTTAAGGATTTCATATCTTATTTTGATTGACATACTTGAATAGAATTGAACTGGCTTTCATTGAAAAAGATTTTTTTTTTTCAAATAATTGTCATGAAAAATTACCATCGTATCTTATTTTGATAGGTATATAATTTCCCATGAAACACAGACATCAATGTCAACGGCCTAAACCGTAATTTAACGAGTTTCGCTCAAAAGATTCATAAAATTGATTTTTGGGAAACCAAAAATTGAGCATGGTGTTTGCAAATAATGTGGGTTTAAAAATTTGAAATTTTTCTCGAAGCTTTCATATCTTGATAAGTTATAATTTTGACAGGTTTTGTTCTTCCCAATATCAAACTATGCTATCTGAACGAAATATAATTTTGATAGGAGCAGATCAAGAACTGATTTTATTTTGCTATGATCGTATAGATTTTTTATATGATTTGAGATATTTTAACATCCTACGAGCACTGAATTATAACTCGTTTAGATAGAAAAAAAATAGTATGAATCAAAATATCTCATCTTGATATAGTTTTTTCCCCTTCTGATCGGGAAACTACTAGCTAGCTTGTATCCAGAAAATGTATTGTAAAATCAAGTCCTTGTTCTGCTGGATCTGCTACATAATTTAAAAGTTTGTCAATTTGCTTAAGCTTATTTTAGATAAATTGGATTTTTAGAGTTTGAAAAACGATTTGAACGCTGCTGAAGTGTTCCGTTTGATAAAAAAATAGTTGTTTTTCCACAATGTATTATCCATTTTTAAAATAATCACTGGGTTCTGCTATGTTCGTATTTTGCAGAGAAAAATTTCAATTGTTCAGATTTTGCCAGATTTCGAAAATAAATTAACCTGACTTTCACAGCCCACATGAATTCGAGAAAACAATGGGCCCCCTTTACTTGTATTTATGTGAAACTATTCGAGATTTTATTTCACGGTGAAGGGGGTGCTAACCTTGTTAATTTTTTTTTTTTTCACTTTTTACATTTAGTATGATTTAATAATTTTTAGATTATACTTTCTTTCCCAGATTCCTTGAACAACAGCAGTATGATTAACGTAATGTTAATTTGTTTTTCCTAGGGAAGCCGTCCTGAGCCGAGGGGCCCGGGGCGATTGCCTCCATTGAACCCCCCTCCCCTTCAACAAAAGTATATTGGGGCCTCTCTCCGCTTTCTATGTACTCCTTGGAAAAAGAGTGATAATTAAAATAATCTTAAAACCATTTCTCGTGCCACATTTGGTTCCATTTGTAGATCAGTTTTTGGTTTACACAAAACAATTGTAAGGGAGCTCCCCTATTCCCTTACTTTATCCCTAATTGAAGGAGAAAGAACAGACAGGCAGACAGACAGACAAACGGCAATTCATTTTCATGTGTATTGATTGAAAGTTAAAAAGTTTTCTGAAAAGGTTACCACTATATTTTGATATAAATTTCCAAACGCTTTTAATTTGGAGGAAAATAAAGTTCTAGAAATTAAAACTTGATATTTCAAGTAATTCAAGAAGATCATGTTAGTGAAACTTGGATCAGTAGTTGGCAATAACAGCAGTTGGAATTTTCAATACCGACTATTTCTTGAGGTCTGGACTTTGAGTGTTGAGTAAAATTGTGGGTCAAAATCATAATTCGCACATAATTTCCGACAAACAAAGCACGGTCTTGGCCCAATTTCATTAGTTCCACTATTCAAAGGGTGTCCTAAATCGATATGAAGCAAACAAGATCACATTTATGTCTTGTGCTTTTCCCATCCCATCCATTTAGACTTGTCGTTCGATGGATTAAAAATAAATAAACAAATAAATAAATAAATTTATACTCAACAACGTAAATCCTCCCAACTCAACGGACCCAAGAACCACCGAAAAAATCTGAGCTGTTTTGAAGAAGGCGCTTAAGTAGCCTTTCAAAAAAGATTGATTCTGAGTAAATGAAATTGAGAAAAAGTGATTTACGATACATACAAAGCTGCAGAGAGATCGCAAAAAGAGAAGTATTGTTTTAAAATTTGGTAGTGATTGATCAATAAATTTTAATAAGTGTGTTGTTTACCGAATGAAAATGTCACTGCAAATTCAACAAATCACCAAAGGCAATACATCAAATTGATAAAAGATTTTTGAAGGGTAAGGAAATGATTTCTTACTGGATGTTTGAGAGAATTCTTAATTCTGAATTCTTAATTGCATTCGAAGCACATAAAGCTTTTTTTAATGGCAACAACCCACTTGCCAACATCAAATCGTTTATGAAAGTCAAACCAATAATACCAATTTCTCTTTGTTTCAACTATTCTTATTTACATGATTATTGTACCCAGAATGAGAGTTGCTTGAACTAAAGCGCTGTTAGATTAAACTAAAATTTCTATTAGAAAACAATTATTTTTAAAAAGCTATAACCGTCTCGTATAAAACAAGTAAGCGCGAGCTAGCATCTAGTATTAAAATCTGAAGTCTTGATAGTATAAACCACGTCGGTCAGAATATTTGAATTGTGTTCTACAAACTAAAAAATTTTGATTCAGAATGAATGAAGTCAATGCCAGAATGACTTTGTGATTCCATTACGCGATGTTACCACAAACAGTTTTTGGGTCCATTCAACAGCTCAGATTTGTTTCCCCACAAACAGCTTGGAAACCACTCTTTATCGGGTGCTATCTTACAAACTCAAAGCTAGCTCGTATGCAGTAGGGGAACTCTAGTTGGCTTTAAGAATGATGGAATGTTGAACAAAAAAAGGACCAAAGAATGAATTTTCTCTCCCAAGAGTTAAAGTAAGAAAAAATGGTCAAATTCTATTCCGAGAACGATTCGAAGCGGCGGCGAGTCGGATGTATTATTGGCTTGGTTTGAGCGTTGGCTGGCTTTTGGAAAAAGGACACAACGTGGGTGGTCAAGTGAAGTGAAAGAGGAGAGTGATTTCAAGTGCGAACCCCATTCTGGTGTTTTGATAAAGGGAAATAAATGGCTCTGTTGATGCTGGCGAATGACTGCAATGGATTTTAGTTGACTTTCATCGGTTAGTGCTATTCGTGACACATTCTTGGAAGCTTGGAAGCAGTTGGGTTGGGACTAGACGGGGAGTCAAAGAACTGGTGGGTGGGGGTGGGTTTTTCGTGCCCAACAGATGGATCTATCCAACAACATGGCTGTCAGCTGATGGCGAGAACAAATGGCGGACACGTTCGGTGGCCATGAAGCTTTTGCTGCTGCTGCTTCTACCATTTTTGAGCCGAGGATGGAGATGATGATGATGATGATGATGGTGCTGTGACACTTTTAGACTCACAAACCCTTCTCGTTTCCTACATGAATACATACATAGAATGGCGAAATCATTTTTGTTCACTTTGAACGGTTTGAATTTTATTCGAATGGAAACAAATGTGTCTAAGTGACTAGAAAAGCTCTCAAGTGAGGGCGGACTGATGGCTGACTGGCTGGATAGATGATGACATTTATTGTGCAGACATGATGTTATCCTGAAATGACGAAATGGCAAACAGCAATTAGCTTATTTCGGATGTGCAAATTGAACAGATCGGATACAGAAATATGTGGAAGCTGGCTGTTCGCTCATATCCGATCCATGTGTCAACAAGTTTCTAGACAATTTTCAAATCACAGGAAGAGTTGGTAATTGTATTTTTCAATTCATCGCAAGGTTTAAAAGATATCAATGCAGTTCAATCATTCATAATTGCCCATATATTGCAATACTGAAGTGTAAACTAAAATCATTCTCTGATATGGCAAAGTGGTAGAAAAAATGACCAATACGGTTTACATATGTTACCATTGTCAAAAAATTGATAATTAGGCAAACGTTTTGAAATCTATCAAAAAACCAAAAAAAATATTGGTATTTTTCCTGAAAAATTTAAAATTTTAAAAACAAATTCCATACCATAATACCATAACTATGTTAATAAAAGTGTGTGTGTGTGTGTGTGTGTGTGTGTGTGTGTGTGTGTGTGTGTGTGTGTGTGTGTGTGTGTGTGTGTGTGTGTGTGTGTGTGTGTGTGTGTGTGTGTGTGTGTGTGTGTGTGTGTGTGTGTGTGTGTGTGTGTGTGTGTGTGTGTGTGTGTGTGTGTGTGTGTGTGTGTGTGTGTGTGAGTGTGTGTGTGTGTGTGTGTGTGTGTGTGTGTTTGTGTGTGTTTGTGGTGTGACCCGATACTTTGTTGCATAAGCCTTATAAGCAATAACACAAACCAAAAAAGTACTCTGACGTGGTAAGTTTAGACATTATAAATGGTAGAAATGAAGAAACATTCATAAAAGTCTGAAAATTTACCCAAACTTAAATTGACACTTGAAAAAACGATATGCATTGTCAATTGTTGCACTTCTACCCATTTGGTTCTGTAGGCGTCATATTCGTTTAGTTAACGGTCAAATGGAAAAATTACGTTTCATACCTTCAAACTTTCGACAAACATTTATAAATCATATTTTTTATGAGGCACTTATAAAAATTCCTTTGATTTTGAAAAGAATATATATTTTTACTACTATGCGATAAATTCCAAATTTCATAGTTTTGAAACTATAAATTGCGGTCCAATCCATGTTCTAATTTTTGTTTAATTCTAGTACGGAGCTTGATTCAGAGATTTTTTAAACCAGTATGGAAGTATAGTTCTGATTGGTTTCTCAGTTTTGATTTGATTTGATTAATTATCACAATGCTCATTAATTATCCTTAAGTTTGAACCGTCAATTATAAAAACATTAACGACAAAAAATGCTCTGAATTCAAATTATCCATTCATTTTTTAAAGTGAGTTTTATTTTAGTGTTTTTAAATACACTGATTTTGAATTCTTATCTGGCTTTGAATGACTGAACCAAGCTCTATAACTAGATTTTTTTGAAATTATTAATTTTTCTATTCCGTTTTATTTTATTTTTTTTTCATCTTTCAACTGAACTTGATTTGTATTCTAATATTGAAATCATGTTCTATATACTTATGTTGATTTTGAGGAACAAAATAATATTAATTTTTTAAATTTTGTCGATTATACAAGTTTTTGAGTTTTAATTTTTAAAAAAGAACCTTCCTTCGAACGTAACAGAGATTCTGCTCTTCAATTCTGAATTTTGTTCCAATAATCTGACAAAAATTTGTGGTATTATTCTTGATTATGAATCTATTTCTGAACAAATATCAATCTTTATGTTCAAATGTTTTCTCAAATACGATTTGGTACGGGCTGGGGGTGCGATCTGTACTTCTTTGCATTGGAACCAAGTCATCGTGCCCTTTTGGATAGCGAATTGATGACAAATTAGGCAAAACAAGGAATTGCTGGTGATCATACTTGCGGATCATTGACTGCAGGCTATTTTTGGACGTAAATAGCTGTATTCATTGTTTCAGTAGTTCGAGAAGCATGCCACAGCTCGAGAAGCATGCCACATTCACATATGACTTGCCAAACCATTGCCTTTTTACCTTATTTTTCGGTAAAAATTGATGTCTCCGTCTCGTCAATACTTTGGCCATCCTGAACAGTGTAATACTGGTCATTCTTACGGGTCTTGTAATGGAACTTGCAATTGGTTTCGTCAACTAGATTTAATAACGAACAGCGATTTTCAACATAGTTAATCTTAAAATTTACGAGCTTTTTGTTAGACAGGAGCAGCTTGTTTTTGACTAAACTTCGGCTTCTTCTACTTTTTATATGTCTTTAGACCCTTTCGTACCTTGGCTGAGAAGAGATCACATTTTTTGTCTACATCCCGAACTGAGACAGTCTTCCTTCTGGCGTAAGCACGCCTGACTTTTCGGCCCAAAGTTTTGTCCACCGGTTTCTGCCCAAATTTTTTTGTCTTTTGGTTTCTCTCCATACGGGTCAACAATTCTTTTTGAGAGTGTAGTTCCGAAATTGATCGTGTATCATCAGTAAGTATCTCACCAGGTAGTGAGCGAATCAGTTCTCGCTTTTGAATCTTATTGACATTGATCTCGTATCGTCGCTCCGCCAACTCTCTTGGAAACAACAAGCAGCAGCAATCAGTTTTGAATTTTTCCAACAGGAAACGTATCATGAGCGTTTCTTCCAAGTGATTTTCGAAACATGGGTGGTGGTATTTTTATGCATCGTTAGATACCAATTTTGTGTATGCAACGTTACACGATTTCTCTATAAAAGTCAACATTTAAAAGAGAAATTGGCCTGTAGCATCGTATTATGTTGACAATACCCTTCTTTTTGATCAATACTATTACATCGTTCACGAACTCGGGAGGGATATTTCCCGAGAGAGCCACGTTCCTACAGAGTTTAAGTTCTCTGTGTATAATGTCGGAAGTGTGGAGATAGAACTCACGAGGTATCCCATCAGGACCAGGAGATTATCGAGCTACACTTTTTCGTATTGTAGTAATACTTTCCATACATGCTGCATTGGTTTCGTCTTGTTCGTAAATGACTATCTCACAGATAAAAGAATCTCCCGCTTGTTCGTCTA
Source organism: Uranotaenia lowii (assembly GCF_029784155.1). NCBI lineage: Eukaryota > Metazoa > Arthropoda > Insecta > Diptera > Culicidae > Uranotaenia > Uranotaenia lowii. The sequence continues at coordinate 312,456,529 of NC_073693.1, forward strand.
CGCTGACTGCATACAGGTCACGAGATGCTCCTGGATTTCCTCTGGATGTTCCACTATTTTGTCTGGCCTAAGTGACAGCTGTGTTATGCATATGAACAAATGAACTGTCGCCTGCAGTCCGGTTCGTTGGAAACCAGGAGACTGAGATAAACGGAGAATCATCGTCAATGATCAAACATATTTTGCAGCCAATGATTGAATTTGTTATAATTTGTTGCAATTTGTTAGAGAGAATTAGAAGGTTTCAGTTAAAATGAGAGAAACCTGTGCTCAGAGAGAGTGAAAATATGCTAATTGTTGCATATTGTTTCGATTTGTTAGATTTGTTAAGCAGTTGTGGAATTTTGATCATTGACCTTTCCAAATGCAAAAAATTCTCTCATCACTGCAATCCCTTGTTGGAAACAGTCACCCAGCAAAAAAAATCATTCACGTTCATTATCCCGCCTCCAAATGAATGAAAGGGTGATTTTCTGAAGTCGCACCGGCTTTGAGATTCCGAACTTAGAATATTTTCGGTCTATTTTGTGTTGAGGTTCCTCTTCATGCACCAACACAGTTTTGAAGTTTATGTTTCCTAAGGTTGGACGCAATTGCTTTTGAATGAGCTTCTATGCATAGAAGGATCATTCGAAAGGTGACTTAATCTGGCCCTGCTTTTATCGGAAAACTTATGAGATTCACCCGCTTCTAGCCATGAGCCATAATTACGACCTGCGTAAAAGTCAATGTAAAGGCAGTTTTTGGCGAAAAATCGTATTGAACTTATTAAAACACATGTCTCGCGTGAGCTTTCATTTAGTCGTATGAAACAAAATGTAAAAAAACAGTTTAATTACGAAAAAATACAAAAACACTGACATTAGCTAGTCGCAACTTATTTCCATTTAGAATATTTGTAGCCTGGACAACATATGCTCTATGTGAGATATAAATTTAAAAGTTTTTTTGATAACTTTTGCAGCAGTTTTATGTGAATTCTTAAGATGTTTCATACTAAAAAAATTGTTTAAAAACCGTTTGACTTTGGCACTCACATATCACAATTTTTTTAAAAAAACATTAATATAGGAGTATTTTTCTAAACAACACTTGTTAAAATTGATTCTTCTGCAAATTTTGACAAATTTTTGAGTAATTTATTCTGAAAATTTTTCAACAGATGGAAAGAAACTACTTGATATTTTGTCTTTCGTTATTTTTTTAATTTATTTGTAAGACTATGCTAAAAAATTGGGAATAATATTTTATTTTGTAATTTGTTTATTTAAAAAAAAAAATGCTGTAAGATAAATCATATTAAAAAATTCTCTGTGTTTTAAACTATCAGAAAATTTCCTCTTCACATATCATTTTCTACATCTTTCCAAAATAAACGAACAATTTGAAAAAATAATGATCATCTTATTTTTGTGAGTGTAGTGAAGACTCTAAACTTGTGAATCAATTTAATGTTAATATTTTATTTAATCAATAATTGTGACAACATTTGAAAAAAAAGTCGTGCATAAAAAAGTTTATTCAATGCGGTGTTCTCCAGCTAAAAAATCATTCAAATCATCAAAAACAAATCCATTGATAAGTTTGATTCAACTGGAACAAAATTCAATAAAAGGGTGAATTCATTCGGATCCTGTTCGATTACATTGTTCCAATACTATACAGTGGTTTGTAATTTTTCAACAGACGTTTTGAAAACTTTTTCAAAGGATATACATACCCCGTTTGATTTTGGCAACACGCCCGTGAGTTTTTTGTTTCCTTTCTCAAATGTTGCCAAAATCGAACGAATTTATACACATGTATTTTTAATTTTTATTTCAAATTATTAAAAATTTAATGTAAAACATAATAAAATCATATATTTTAGAAAGCCTCAGCTTTATTTGTTGCTAGCAGAAAAAATGGATCAATTATTTTTTTTACTGTTTAAAGCTTATATAATTGAGCCTAATTTAAAACTTTCATGACTATTTGATGATCTACATAAATTTTGATTTGATTTGGTTTGAAATGATTAAAAAACTAAAAAAGGAACCTGTTTTCTGGATATTACGAAAAACGAACGATTTTGGAAGGATGTTACCAAAATCAAATGTTGCTTAAATCAAATAGGGGTTTCTTAATTGGAATAAAAACGCTAGATTGTGGATATAGAATAATGTTAAAAAATCGAAAATAATTCAGTTTTGCTTACAATTAATAAGTGATTTCACGGGAGAACAACATGTTTGTTTCCTATGTCTCAAAACAGATTTTATAAGATTTTGGCGTCCTTCGTTTGAATATTTCATCAGGTTTTGTTTATCACCTACAGTTTAAGTGATATGGCGTTTGAAAATTTCGTTATTATTAGTTTTCAGCTGAATCGATCTTTGATTACTCATTACCAAAAAACCCACAAGAAAACTAAAAACAGATCGAGAATCTATTAATGATGGATTCAGATTTTGTGTTGAATTTCTAATAAAAAGATATTCGAAGCTTTAAAACCTATTATTACACAATGTAATATATTAATAAGAATTAAAAATTTTTTTTTGAAATCTTTAAATTTTTGATTTTGAGAATATCAGATGATTCAACGACTTTGTTGAAGACTATGAAACGTTTTGTGACTTATTCTTTCGAAAATCTTTAAGATTTATTTTAGGTGGAAATTTCTCTACAATTTCTTCAACATTTTCATGTTTCCAGAAAACTGCGAAAACTAGTCAAAATAAAACATTCTTTAGTTTAAAAACAAACATACAAATTAATTAAACGGATTTTTAAAACTTTTCAAATCTTTACCCCTGATACCTGATGTCTTTGAGCTGAAGGGACACCTCAGAACCTTCTATTGAATTTGTTGAAGCTTTTTCTTACGGATCAAATAACAGTTTTTGATTAATTATTATGTTTTTTTTTTAATTATTTCACTTTGTTGAAAACTACAACTTGGTTTATTTTATAATCTGAATATAACCACAGATTTTTAATTAATTCCTTAAAATTTTCGTGCTTTCCTTGATGAAGGAAGAGAAATAAAAAGAAAACTTTTTAAACTCTCAACACGTTCTAAGAGGAATTTTATTTTTTTTTTATTTTTTGAACGTTTAGTTGATGGATTTTTAGCCTTAGGCTAGTTTGCTTCGTAAGTGGTGAAACTGGATTCCATTCCATTTATTTAAATAACTGAGAAAGTGGTATTCTATAGATTTGCCGAAATATCTGCGTTCTTTATTTCATGAATTTTCTTGTATATCTGAAAACTAATCCTATGGAATTTAAAAAGAATTGTTCAAAGCAGTTCGATTGCTAATTGAACTCCGAAAAATTGTTTGTTCTTTAGAACAACTTTAATTCAATATTGATTAAATTGCATGAATCAACCTACTTCAACACCATTCCATTTGGTGGCAATGATTGACACACCGATGAACTAAACTGGAGGCTGTGGTTTCCAATCTTGCTTTGGGTTGTGTGGGATTTTTCTGCTCCAGTTGATTTAATTTTTTTTTATAATTTCATCTTTTGGCATTTAAAATCAACTAGATAAAATAAAAAAAAAAATATTTTAATAAATAGAAAAGTTATACAATGATGATTGGACACGCATCATTTTCAAATAATTCAACATTTACCGCTATAACGAGCTTCTGACGCCATTAAAGTAGGGTTACCATACGTTCTCTTTATAGAGTACATGTACTCTTTTTTGATCGAGAAATGAGCGTACTCTTCTTTTTGTGAAATCTTGCGGTTTGTACTCTTTTTTTTGTTGAAAGACATTTTATCAGAGAAACGAACTTATTACTTCCAGTTCTTAAGTTATGCTTAAGAAATGCAACACTTTTATGGGCATTTATGGGACGGTACTTCAGGTTTCTCTACTTTGTTGAGTTTTCCAAACGATGAATTTAAATAGAAAGCATCCCAAATCGATTAAAAACAATTTTTATCGTTAAAAACAAGTTTTCATCAGCAGTACTTTTCTATTAGTAAAATGCAACAACTTCGAATGTATTAAACCGCTTTTGAGAAAAGCTTCTCCAAGGCGTCGAAATAAACTGTGCAGGCAATCAGCACCTTTTATTATGCAATTAACGCTAAACAGTTGGCAAAGGGCACACAAGCAATTTGAACTCTTTTTGAAATGCATAATTTTCTCATGTTTGTGATGTTCTGATCTCTATCTCTTCGAATAATCCAACGACTCTTTGACTTTTCACTAAAAATCTGCAAGAAAATGAACAAAAACTAAAGACGATTACCTTCACTTTTTAAAAGTATTTTTTTTAAAGTCATAATTGCCTTTGCCATAATTCAAACTAATTGTCACTATTTGAATGGTCTTAAATTTCCTGCTTTCTCCCGTTTCAACGTACTCTTTTTGGCGTTGAAGGATATGGTAACCCTACTTTAAAGTCCATATTTTAAGGCTTGCTATAGGGTGCTATTCTCGATATAAATGTTAAAGTTATTTCACTGTACTCTGTACTGCTTAAGCGTGATTCAAAATAACTTGTTTTATGAAATCTAAACCTTGTGACTAAAAATGGCCCCTTGATTGGTCAGAAGACCCCAAATAATTTTTCATCTCTCAGGGATCGCTCAAGGAGATTTTTTTGTTAATTTTTGTTAAGGTTCACACTTGAAATGGAATCACCAACTCTAAAAAAATTATCAACTTTCTTTTAACGGTTGCTAAATTTTCCATGAATATAAAAAAAATCTCCCTTTCTTCCACAAATAGCTTTCACCGTTTATTAGTATTCATTCCAGCTGAAACTCAATTTCAAAGTTTCCCATAGTACACAGATTTCCACCGATATTCGTACCCGACAGAGGAAGAGAACGTAAAACCATTCATCCAAAACTCGGACAAGAAATCTGGCTGCGGGTTTGGTCGGTTGGTCGGTCAGAACGAGGGAAGTTGGTCGAAAATTTTCCTCCCAGTACAATTGAGTGCAATCGTTCACTTCCGTACAGTTCAATCCTCTAACTTTCCACCCATTTTGGACTATCAGTAGGTATCGAAAATCAGTGTCCTTGCGGGAATCTTGGCGAGCATTTGCCGCCTCAAACGGAAGACCGATAAATACCTCCTTCAGCCATCGTGACCTCACCTGCTTTCCTAGTTTCCAGAACTCAGCGGGGGTGGAGCTCCAGGTCCAACGAATTTAATCAGCATGGGAAGCAGCATAGCTGGGCGCTTGGTTATGCAAATAATTCTAGTTTATTACTTTCGAGAGCGCAAAGTTTTCCCATTTATCCCGAAACTGAGCTGCTGACCTACCTGGTGGGCTGATCTGGCAAATCATTCGGCAGAGGGCCGCTGTGGGTGGTCGACAGGTGTATGACCACCACCCCCGCTTCGGTAGCATTGTAACGAGGTTTTCACTCAGCTCAGCAGGGCAAAAACTACGACGAAATTCGTTCCAGATTGAGTTGAAATTTCTTCTAATTTTGACTGAAGAGCACGGTGAAGGTTTCCTTTTTTTTGCAGTCCAAGACGGTTTTTGGGGAAAACTTTATCCAGCTGTATGTTCTCACCGACTGACTGATGTAGTTAAAAGAGTGTAGGTAAATTTGCATTTTCGGGGCATTCGATCGATCTGGGGTTTTTCTACGACGGAAAAGTTCAAAGGGTAAAAATCAATTATTGATTGAAACAAAATTCTTGGTGAAATGCGAGCGAAGTTGAAGACAGTTTGTGAATTTATTAGAACGATAAGATGTATTTCTTTTAACTTCACTTATATTCTGGTCCCAAAATACCAAAATTTACCATGTTTATAATCTAAATTATCACAGGGAAACAGCATTTTAATGCCTTTATTTTGATGACTGGTTTTGAGAGATTTTAGCATTTTGGATTCGAATCCTTTTGAAGATTTTGTCTATTTCCTTAAATTTGATTTTATCGGCTTTTAAAACTTCGAATTTGAAGTTTTGTATTGAATTATTAAAAAAAATGTTTTTAAAATTGACAGGGGTTTTCTTTAAACTGAAGAACCGTGACACCTGAGCTTTTGAGGGAAATTTTTATTTATTTTTCATGGTCTGAATAAGAAAACCCAACACTATTGCCTAATAACACACGTTTCTAAATTAAAAGCTCCTACATTAGAAGGTCAACTCAGAAATTCTTTAATTTAGTGAGGTTTTTACCATCACGCATTTTATTCCGGTTAAAATCGTATAAATTTGTACCCATCAGTATAAAAAAAGTTTTTTCATAATCTTTATTAAAGCTATTAAGAGACCTTTTAAATTAAATATCCTGATTTCCCGTCTTTACCAGGTCTTGCTCGGATATTTGAAACCAAAGATTTATTCACTTTATTCGCAAAAATAAACAAAACACTCAAAAAGAGTGGAAGTTTAAAAAAAAAAAACATGTAAAATTTTTTGGAAGCCTGAAATACGATTCAAAATATGTTTATGTGTTTTGATGAAAAAAAATATTTCAAAAGTTTTTCTAATTGATTTTTATCGAACAATTCATGAGTTTTGATGAAATCTGACCGGAAATAGCTTAGTTTTTGCATTGAACGGAAATATCTGATTATTATTTTTTTTTTTCTCGAGGGATTTTAAGCATCGTTATGGCTTATTCATCCCGAGAATATCTGATTAGATGAAATTGATTTTTATATAGAAGCTTGTTGTGGGTTGAGATAGTTTCGGATAAAACTTAAAAAGAAATTTTGTCAAGTTAACGTCCAAACTTTAATGGATCGTTCATATGGTCATGATGAAGGTTGCCAGAATTTTCTATAAAAAAAAACCAGACAAAATACGGGCATTCCATTTCTTGAACGACGACCAAAAACCCGGGCAAAAATCAAGATGAAAGAATTTAAAAAACATATTTTTTTCATCAAAATTCAAAAACAAATTTTAAATTGTATTTCAGGCTGCGAAAAATCCTTTTATAATTATTTTTGCAAAATTTGCTTCAAAAAATTTTTTTATTTGTGGCTAAATAAAAAAATTTACAACACAATTTTTTTTATTTGCCAAATAAAGTGAACAAATCCGGGCAAAATCCGGGCATTTTTCAATAAAATCTGGGCAACCGGGCCGAGCCGGACTGTTCCCAATTTTTGTATCAAATATCCGAGAAAACCTTAGTCATGATGATAATTAAATATAATTATTTCTCGCGCAAAATTATACACAATTGATCACAAAAAAAACTCAACTAACTTATTCTCAAAAAACTAGCGAATTTTTAAATTTTCATAATTTAGATTTCAGATTTAAAAAAACTCCACATAACTCAACTCTAATTTTATGTAAGATTGATTCCCACATTGCAGGACTAAAACTTTTTTTGTCACATTTGAAGAACGGTTCAAGTTTGTCTGTGGTTCAAGCATTTGAAGAATTTTTTTTCTCAAATTTAGATTCTTAGCAAAGAATATTTCAGATCACGAACTAGATTGATTTCTTATTGGATCTTTTAATTCAGTTTTCTCGAAATAAATTCAAAAATATCCTTTGAATATGTTAATGCAATGTCAATATGAATTTCAGTTTATTATCAGTTATTGGTATTCAGGATTTTTCAGGAATAACACTCAAATCAAGGTTATTTAAAGGTTTTTGAAATTTTCTACTGATCATTGATCACATCATAGTACCTGGTAAAAGTTAGTGAAAACCAATGGAAACTTGAAAAGTAATATTTTATGGATAGAATATATGGAAAACAAAAAAAATAATTAAAATCCTTAAATATTTAATCTGTTTTTTTCTAATTTAAAATTGAAATGAAGTGTTTCATGATAATAACAACTTTTTAAAGATAAAATCGTGAGGTAAGAAAAACACTGCTTATTACCTTAATTTTAATTTTTTTAAAAAATAACAGAGAAATTGATTTTTTATTTATAAAATTTGATATAAAACTCTCATTTAACACAAAAAAATAAGATTGACTATTGAAAAAGAATACAGTTAATTCAAAAAATATACATAAAGTGTTCAGCACCAGATCTGGAACTAATGTTAATCTAATTTGATTTAATTTTATTTGTGTTAAATTTTAGGTGATTTGAGCTGCAACGAACCTTTCTAGGAAATGAGACATTTGACAGCAAGCTATTAAAAAATTTTGATACTGGGAATACCTAATTAAGATAATAGTTTTTTTTAAATTCTTTCGAAAGCATTGAAAAAATTTTTTCACAGTGAATATGAAAATAAAAAAGTTATTTTTAGAGAAATTCCGATAATTGAACAGTTTTGTTAAAGCTATCGATCAGTTCTGAAGTGGCCTCAAATGTCAGTTCCATCGAAAATTTTATCATGTTATCTTCAATTTAAAAATAAAATATCTAAATTCTCCGGCTGGGAAATTATTACAACAAGCTCGAATTTTCTTTTTGAAAATTTAAAAGTGATAAATCATTCCACTTTATCAAATCCTTCAATAAAATTAATGAAAGTATTTCTAGCATTTCTTTAAAAAAAAGTTTTCGTTCTGACGGAACGTTGCAAATTGTCGAGAAATAAGAATAAATAACCTACATAATTCATCTAACAGCATCAGTATCGATGAAACATGAGATCAATTAGAAATGACTAACATTTGGTACCAATGATAAATGTAATCTTTTTCGCCATGTGTTTTCGGACAAAAGAAAAAAGCAGTAAAATCAATCAATTCTCACGCAATAATTGTGTTATTTAGTAAGTTAACAAATTGAAACAAAGCCAACAACGAATAAACATTCCATGAAAGGTTTTTTTTAATCAATCAAAACACAAATATATTATTCGTGAGGTACAATATTTTTTATGGATAAGAAGTATTTTTTCTTTAATCTACATAAACCCACTCTCGCTACAAAGCTCTTTTAAAAAAATAACGGTGTTATAAGTTTTCGAGGAAGAATGACCTTTGTATGAAAAAAAAGTTTTGTTTTTTGATTTAAGAGCAATTAATTTTGAAGAGAAATTCGAGTGGATTTTTTTTATTTAAAAACTTCTGTTTTGTAGGATTCCTGGTCTTGAAACCAAAACTTAATTTTAGTATTGCTTTTGAATTTTTCCCATTGTTGGGTCTGATTTCATGTTTTTTTCCGTTTTTTCAGTTTTGTGGCCATCCTGTGACTTGGTGTGATATTTGAGGTATATGTCAGTGCAGTATCTTATCTAATAAACGATCGGAGACAGAAATCAATTTTTTCATAACAATTAATATCATAATCCAAATATCTCACGGTGTCTCTAGGAGAAAACTTTATTTTTCGAAAATTGGCATCGCTAATTTTTGCACCATTCGAAAACTGGGACTTTCCTTTTTCATTTGAGCCCAAATTTGAAATAATCCACCGGGGGGTCAAGAACATTTTATTTTTAAAGATATCATTACCTTGTAAATAGTTTTTTCAAAGACAAAATCAAACTAATCTTCACAGTGATTTATTAAAGGGTTTTATTCTGGAAAAAAATATCTCCCGCCTTTCTTGAAAAATTTAGTTATTTATGTATTGAGCTAAGTTAGTTTGAAAACTTTATGAAAAAACATTTGGGACTAGGAAAAAATTCGATTTACTTCTTACATTCAAGCCCAAACTTCAATAGTTCATCTGGATTTCAAAATCAAATATCACTGTTGAATCTCTTTCATCCATTTTGATGATTTCTGAAGGTTTTCATACTTTAAACTTTTGCTTGATTGTAAAACCTTAGACACGGGTAAATAAAGTGTCATATATAAAATTTAAAAAAAAAATTTCAACCTATTGTTTATGTTTGATTGCATAAATTAGTGTTTTTGGAGGCTACACAAGTGTGGTCTAAAAATGTTGTCAAATTTAATTTTTCAAGGAAAAATTCTAGATTGTTCATTTTTCTAATTTCTTTTTTTTTTTTGATAAAAAGGATAATGAAGATTTCATAATCTCAACATCGACTTTGTTTTCAACAATTTTAAGAGGTTGATTTGATTTAATATTTTTATCTGAAAATATTCTCTCAATTCAATTTAAGTTGTCAGATCTGATGTCATCAGATTTTTTGGAAATTTTTTATTTCGTTTTCTGAAAATTTTGCATTTGTTCAAATTGATGATTTTTTTTTTCAAATTTCCTAGAGAAAATTAAAAAAAAACATGGATTTTTATCTGATAGAATGGAACACTGCAAACATTTGTCTGTGGATTTCTGCATTTTTGGATTTCACCCTGGAATGTTAATTTCTTGTTTCTATGTATGGTTGGTCCGCACTTCTCAAATCCTACAGTGCGCTGTGTAAATCGCACCGTTATCTTCTACGATTTGCAGAGCTTCTTCTTCTTCCTTTCTTGTTGGGAAAGAATCAAGCCTACTGAGTTGCTTTAGCGCTGCTCCCCTACACTTAATGTGATGATATTTTCTCTCTTGCTCTCATCCTGGCGAAGCGTTCTCTGCTCTTTGATTGGGTGTACGCCCGGCGTCTTAACAGAGCAGGCAAGTGTTTCAGAACGAAAAGTTCACTTAAACTGGTTTAAAAATAAATATCAATTCAAATTTTCAATACATTGCAAAAACAATTGAACCAAAACTGGCTTGCAACAAACTTGTATTCAATCTACATTGCACAAAATCAAACAATCCAGAAAATCAAGTGTAAAAAGCCGCTATCTGTCCTCAGCAGGCAACCTCCGGTTTGTCGATGGGCCTCTTGTTGAATCTGCCGGAACCGTTGGCTTGCTTGCTGCTGCGACGTTCGCTATCAGACTGATGCGTGTTGGTGTGAGTGTGTTCGACGAGGGGCCGTCGTATGTTGCTTTTTGACGTACACTGATGGCTGAATGCACTGATGCAAATCCAACCCTTACATTAAGATCAACAATTTGAAAAAAATTTCTCAACGACAGGTAATATTACTCCCATCTTATACGGTTTGGCTTCCGCTCTTTCAACTGTTTGAGTGACAAAAAAAAATTTGATATTTGTTCAGGAATAATAAAACCCCAAAATACTCATAACTTCAGATGATCCTGATCAATTTCATGTTAACGATTGATTTTTTTATTTAAATAAACCGTTTTAAACATTTATACACTATACAATCAATAACTAAGCAAGAATACTTTTTCTGGTCTTAGTACAATCAGTGGTGAGAAGTTTTATTAGATTTTTCAATTGAAAACATATTCACTCTGTTTGTGACATTCCCACTCTTTTCTCTCAATTTGTATCACTTTGATGTCTTCAAAAAATTGTAGCCAAGGAAATTTCCTATAAAATCATGGTATTGAAATATGATGTCGCTAAAGGTAAAGCGAGCGTTTTCACAGTGATTAGTATGATTTTGACTTTGAAAAAAACCGTTAAAAAAGTTAAAAAATCTTCAAAAAAAATAAAGTGTTCTAGACTCCTCGGTGGATTATTTCCAATTTGGGCTCAAATGAAAAAGGAAAGTTTTTGAATTCTTCCAAAATTAGCGATGCTTATTTTCGATAAACAAAATCGTTCCATCAGAGACATCGTGATCTCAGAAACGCTTGGAGATTTTTTAATAATTTAGTGACAAAAAATATTCTAAAGATTCAATGAAATAAGCGCATGGTATTTTTATTATGATATTGTAATCTTTGTTTGAGATATCGAACAAAGTATGCTGAAAAAATTAAAACGACCATTTTTTTTAATTTTTTTTTTTTGAAAAAAGTAGTTTTTGTATCGTTACTTAGGGAACTACAAAATGAAGTACGTATTTAGTTCCGGAAAATGTTGCTAACAAACTTTCAAGTTGTAATAAAGCAAAAATAAGGAACCGGAAAGTCACCCCTCATTGAGTAAAGTTGTTGCTTACTCATAGAGTAGCAAGAATGTTACTCGATTTTCAAGCGGTGAGCTCGGGTTCGAGATTTGGTAAGAACATTGTATCTAAAACGTGAGTAAGCAATTCTTGGTCAAATCAATTCAAGCAATAAGAAGCGAAAAGTGCATTTTTTTAAGCAGTTGATCTTGCTTTTTTTAGATTTTTTAAACTGCCTATAAAAGTGTTTTTAAAGTTGGTTAGAAGTTGTGTAGCAATTTATGTAAACTTTCAGTAAACTTCATAGACTTCAATTACTAAAAATTTGAGCTGTAGAGAAGTCGTTTAAGAATACAAGATTGAACAGATCAAACTTGAAAGAGGAATGTTATCCGAGCTTTTGGTTGCTTGGGATAACACTCTTTGAAAAATAAATTTCTGTACATCCAAATTTATTTTTTTTTTGTTTCGATTATAGTCGTTTCACCATCATAATGGCATTCGCGACTTTATCAACGTTGCAGTTGGCGGACCGTTATTGAAAAACTTATCCTGTGCAACTGTGTTCGATGTTTACTCTTGGGCTCGAACTCGCGGACATCGGTTCAGGAGACAACAGAACTTGCCAACTGAGCTATATAACAATCCACATAAAAATTTAAATGTTTTTCAGTAGCTGAACGAAAAAAAATCACAATTGGGAAATATCGAAAAAAAAATTAATCGCAGGCTGCAAAAAAAAAATGTAAAATCAGTGGTTTTGCTTCCCTCGAGAAAAATGACTCAAAATTCGATTCATACTAAAACTTCAAGAAAATCCTTCTCTTTGACTGATCTTGCTTAATTTTATATGTGAAATTCTAGAAAACCAATAACACTAGTTTACAAAATTGTAAAATAAATCGTGAAATTTATCGACCAACCCATATTTCTAATGTAAAATGGGCGCTGAATCCGAAAAAAAATTGAAAAAACCTAAGTAAGACAGTTTTGTTGCTATGCTCCAAATATGGAATTTTGAAAAAATAACTTAAGTACTTATTTTAAGATTCAAATATTTTGAACAGGACAACGTAAATTTTATATAACATAATGAAGGTGTAGAAATTTACCACCGATAATCTCGTCTTTACTTTTGTGTTTTGTTGAATATTCTAAATATAAGTGAAATTATGATCGTAAAAAAAAGACACAATGCTTACAAAAAAGCGTAAACATGACGTGATGACTCACGACGTAAATTTATCGCTCGGCAGAAAAAATCCACTTTTTGCAACTTGTTGCATACCAAGCAAAAACCTGATGCCTCTGTTTTCATAATAAATTAATTTTGAACGTCGGATTCAAAATTCAAAATTATTATACGCTTTTTTCTAAGATTTGGAAAACTTCAATTTTTTTTAGTACAGGTTTTTTTGCTCGTTTTATTGCGGTCCTTTTTTGACATTCGCCCCTATAAAGAATTTGTAAATCAGGCAATAATTGTTATTTTTTTCGATTCAAAGCTTCCATCAAAGACCAAGACAATATTTCCGTTTTGGTTCCTCAAAAAAAAAAAAAATTAACCGTCCCGGGAACAACATTCAACTGAGGCAAAGAAATAAAAATCCGAATCGGAAAACAAAAACCATACCATCCCGTGAAGAATTAAGGCCTATTTTTCATCGACGTCCCGGCGCTCTGGCTGCTGACTGACAGCTCTCTCATTGGGCTTATTAATTTTGATGTATATTATTTTTGGAAATTCATCGCCCTCGCCCTCCTTCACACCACACAATACTTCCTACAGGCCGACGGTCTCCAACTTCTATTGAGATCTGTTTTTGGCAACATTGTTAAATTTATCATCGGCACCGTTTTTCCCGTTTTTTACCGATTTTTTTTGGTACGCCCGCTCGCCTTTGTGTCATGGGGAAGTTTATTTTCCCCCCTTTTCTCGATGCTTTTTTGTGTTTTGCTTGTCGTGTTTCTGGTCTCAAATGTT
>NC_073693.1:312470757-312490856 GCF_029784155.1 Uranotaenia lowii
TCAACGCATCCCGCAAAGGCTTCGTGCCGCAAGCCGAAATGTGCCGGGATAAGGACGGGGGTATCCTGACGGACAATCGTGAGGTGATCAAAAGGTGGAAGCAGCACTTCGATGAACACCTGAACGGCGCACATGCAGGAGATCAAGACGGTGGGGGAAGGTACATCGCCGGCGTAGCCAACGACGAAGAGGAGCCACTCCCAACGATGAGTGAAGTTAAGGAAGCCATTTGCCAGCTGAATAGAAACAAGCCGGCTGGGAAGGATGGCATCGCAGCTGAACTCATCAAAATGGGCCCGGACAGGTTGGCCGATTGCCTACACCGGTTAATAATCCGGATCTGGGACATAGAACAGATACCGGAGGAGTGGAAGGAGGGGGTAATATGCCCCATCTACAAGAAGGGCGACAAATTGGACTGTGAGAACTACCGAGCGATCACTGTCCTCAATGCCGCCTACAAAGTGTTGTCCCGAATCCTACTCCGCCGCCTAACGACGCAAGCAAACAGATTCGTGGGAAGTCATCAGGCTTCATGGAGGGACGGTCACAGACTGACCAGATATTCACATTACGGCAAATCCTCCAAAAATGCCGTGAACACCAGGTCCCTACGCACCATCTATTCATCGACTTCAAAGCCGCATACGACACGATCGACCGTAACGAGCTATGGAAAATCATGGACGAGAACGGCTTTTCCGGGAAGCTGATCAGACTGATCAAGGCGACGATGGATGGAACGCAGTGCTGCGTGCGGATTTCGGGTGAATTGTCGAGTTCATTCGAATCGCGCTGGGGGCTTCGACAAGGTGATGGTCTAACCTGCATAATGTTCAACGTGGCGCTAGAAGGTGTTATTCGACGAGCGGTGGGCGAAATGTGGGGCACGATTTTCAACAGATCCAGTCAACTTATCTGCTTTGCCGATGACATTGATATAGTCGGCAGATCATCTGCGACGGTGGAGGAGATCTACCGCAAACTGACACGCGAAGCAGGAAGGATTGGGTTGATGATTAATACGTCCAAGACGAAGTATACGCTGGCCTGCGGATCCGAGACCGACCGAACCCGCTTGTCCAATAATAACAAGGTCACGATCGACGGCGACGAGCTGGAGATAGTCGAAGACTTTGTCTATCTCGGCTCGCTGGTGACCGCAGACAATGACACCAGCCGTGAGATCCGGAGGCGAATTATCAGCGGAAGTCGTGCTTACTATGGACTCCACAAGCAACTGCGGTCGAGAAAACTTAGCCATCGCACGAAGTGTAACCTGTATATGACGCTCATTAGACCGTTTGTTCTCTACGGGTACGAGACATGGATATTGCTCGAGGAGGACCTGCGTACACTCGGAGTATTCGAGCGACGAGTGTTAAGAACCACCTTTGGCGGCGTACAGGAGGACGGAGTGTGGAGGCGAAGGATGAACCACGAGCTCGCGCCACTCTACGGCGAACCCAGTATCCAGAAGGTGGCGAAGGTTTGACGGATACGCTGGACAGGACATGTTGCAAAAATTGAACGACAGTCTTGCAAAATAGTAGTTCGCTACCAATCCGGTAGGAACGAGACGAGCAGGGACGCAACGAGCGAGGTGGTTAGACCAAGTGGAGCGTGAATAAGTGGAATTAGAAAATTTCCTCCATCAAGACTGCTTTTAAAGCAATCTTAAACATGCTTGCAAAGTGCACTTTAAAAAAAAAAAGTCACTGCGTAGAAAAGATACATTTACATACAACTGTTTTTTTCAAAACATTAGTTGTTCATGCCTTTTGACTGAAACTGACTGACTTTCCTCTAGATGGTTTAACAGAAGCCTAATAACCTTTCCACGTTTGAAAACGGTTGAAATTTGCGAAAATTTTGCGGGTTGTGAACTTTTTTCTGACGAGAGAAAATTACATCAACTATTCGATCCTCAAAGTTTTTGTTTGTTTTGTTCACTATTATGAGACCTTGCTTCCTGTGAATAAACAATGGGTCTCGAAAGGGTATGGTATACATTGTAATTTCCGAAATATTAAAATTGTCTCATTTACCCGACTTTTCATCAGTTTTTATATTGTGAATATACCGATTTAAGATAAACACTTAATAAAAATGGAATTTTTTACACGAAAATAGTTTTTCTGAGTACAAAAGTACTTTTAAATTTTATTTCAAATTTGTGCTACAGTTTTGCCTAAACAATTAGCTCAAAGATATATTCGAATTTATTGACTACCCTAGAGAACGTATGTTTCGCCTTTATACATACAAGACAAAGCATTCATAAATAATGAAACTACAAAGCATTAATATTTTGTCAATTTAAAAACTCATTTTACATTGTACAAATTGAATTGAACTTATGGAATGAGGCTTAATATCTTGAACAATAGAAGTTTCTTTTCGTTTTTTTTAAGGAAAGGAAACTGAAAAAAACAAACATTTACTTTTACGAACAAACTGAGCAGAAATTTTTCTTGGCATATTGCAAAACACCCTCTGGTAGAAAAGTCATAAACTCATTAGAAATTGTGCACGCACCGGTATTTTTTACGACCGTAGAAAGAAAATTCCTCCCCAGAGTGGTTGATGAACGATGACCAGAATATCAAGGCCACGCTGTGTCGTTGGGATAAATAACATTTCCTGACTGCTTCAGCTTCCATTCCGGGTATTCCGGGTAAGTACCTGCTGTTGCAAGTCGGACCAAAGAGCAAGGTACATCACGTTCTAACTGTGTTGCTCGTCCGGAAAAGATGGGCTCATTAGACCTGCCAACTAGTGGAAGCAGAGCAGAGGTTTTACTATTTTATGCCCGGATGGGGAACATCCAGCACGGATGGATGTCCTCTCGGTTTCACGGAACTCGAAATGAGAGGAGGATTCGTCAAGTACGCCCCGAAGATATTTACGGATCATTTTCAAAGATACACACATCCTTGGTCGGTATGTACCTTTTTAGGGAGAGGTGGAACGAAATTGCAACACACTTTATGGTTGAACCGAACTGTCATATTGTTTGGCTTCACTTTTACGATGCTGGATGATGCCATTTTTGCGAACCGGACCCGGAGAAGCCAGTTTTGGTAAATTATATTCCCTCAAAAGTGTCATCGTGATGTGCAGTGATGGTGGAAAATTCATTATTGTCTTATAAAAGACTTATTGAGCTCAACTGGCATACAATTTGTTCTCTCAGGACATAAAGATGGTAAAAAATGATACATTAAAGACTGTCGTACTTTATTTGATACTCAGCCTAGGTACTAGAAGGCATTGTGTCATTTTTGGGTCATTTTATAAACTGTAGAGTCCAGAAAATGTTTTTCTTTGATTAAATCTCCCAAGTGGACTTTAAGCGAAAAAACGGTATTGATATATTTCAAACAATCAACAGCAAAATTTTGATGACATCTCTCAAAACAAATTTCAATGGCTGAATAAGCAAATATTCACGCTGACAACATTGTGTGTGCACTGAAACCATAAGTTTGCCCTCTTTCGAATTCTGCAAACAGGCACAAATTGCATTTAATTTCCAAATATTCCAAAACAAAATTATAGTAACTTTTCGTTTTTATCACTGTTCGATTTTAACAATAATCGTCAAATTCACGCTCGATATTGTCATGGTTTATGTTTCGATTTTACCACGCTGTTTAAGAAATCATTCAGAAACCATTTCCAGGACCTTAATTATCTTTCAAAAGCGTAGAGCGTCTTTGTTCATGATATTTTTATGGTTTATGTTATGGTAGATAGATATTGAGTAATATGAAAATGCCATTGATTTGCTTATTTTAGCTGTATAATGAAAAAATCGTCATTTGGATATTATACTTTACCGGTATGTCACCAGGCCTATTTTTCAAGAACCTGGCAAAATTCGGGCGTTTGATCAATAATTTTCAATAAAAAAAACAGGGCAATATCCGGGAAAATTCGATCAAAACACAGTTATCAATAAACGAAATAAAAAAAACCTTGATAAATGCATTTTTTCCCATATAATCACATAAGCAGGTTTGAAAACATTTTCTATTCAATCAAAAATCACTCATGATTGTTATGATTACACTTGCTTGAAAAATTTCATTTTTCAAGAAAAATTCCAAAAATTCAATAAGCTTTAATAGGGTTTTATTTCGAGCGAAACCAGAAATTTTTCAACAAAATCTGGGTAACCAGACTAGATCGGACCTTTCCAAAATTTTGTATCAAATATTCGATCAAGCCCGGAAAAACCGGGCAATCCGGAAAACTTACAAAAATGGCTTATTATATTTTTAATTTTATAATTATGTGACATTATTTCGAAAAATCTCTTGGATACATAGAATCTATTTAATCCTTTCTTAGCTAAGAATCGAAATATTGGCATATTGGCAGAATAATTCTAAGCGCTCATTTTCACCATCTTTCATTTCTTATAACCATGGCCATAGGAAAGGGGTGGACGGTTTTTGAGGGCTAAACAGCCTCCCTCTATGAAAGTTTATAAATGCCAAGCAAAATGTTTTATCCAAACTCAAATTTTAAAAATAATAATCAAATTATGAAAAAATTTTCAAGAGTAACGATATCGACTCAGCACTGAAGCCAAAACCTCGAAATCTTGTCCCTGGTGTACAACAACACTACATTTTTTCAAAAAATTTCACATTTATTGATAGAAATTTTGTGCAAAATACCTAATTAAGAAGAAAAAAAAACATTTTAAAATGAATGATTTTACTGTGTTGAACAAGACAGCAAAAACATCTGAATTCTTAACAACACTGAAATATTACATGACGTAGAACGGGATTCATTAATGTAAATTTACAGATTAAAATAAAGTTGAATCCTTCACATCACTGAATTCTAATGACACAAATATTACTTGACACGGAATGCGAATATTTGGTGTAAATTTACATCACATGTAAAAATAAAAAGAAGCATCACATGTGACGGAATTTTCAGTACGAATTGAATACTACACGCCTTAATTATTTTACATGTCTTCCAAATTTTACACGTCTGTTGAAGTTTACAATCGTGTAATATTCAACTCGCATTGGAAATTGCTTCTTTTTCGTTACATCATATTTGGAGTAATTTTAAAAATTTTTTGGTCACACAAAATTCTCAACAGCACTAAAGGATAATTTTCTTCTGACACGACGTGGAATGTTATATGGACATTGAATTTTAATTTAATGGAAATTACACTACAATGAACGCAATATATCTTTTAAAAATACAGCCTGTCAAAACTGGCACACACAAAAGAAAACAAAGTGTTGCGTCAAGTCGGGCACCAGAGCAATTAGTCGAAAGTTGCTTTGAAGAAGTTTTCACGTATGTAAGTAAGTGGATACTGTTGATTCATCGAATTTTTGCGGCGCTACGGCAGCGGACCCATAGGATACAACTCTGGGAGCGGCATCCTGTACATAATTGTCCTTCGAAACTGGCAATTCGGAAGAGCTGCTGACGAAATATGTAAAATTTTTCGGATAGAAATGATTTAGTGTTTCCATGTTTTATAGATACTAATGCCTCTTTGTTCTTCAGACGATAATTCTAGTGTTCAAAGTATCGGATTTTTAACGAATAAATGATTTTTATTAAAATCAAATTGATTTTATTTTAGAGATGAAAATCCGCTATAAAATTGGTTCGCTTTGGCGTTCCCAAAAGAAACTGAAAAGTAAATTAAAAAAATCCAATATTAAAATTTTGTCTAAACTCAGTGATTTTGAAATTTACATGACTTTTATTTTACACGTCTTTTAAATTTTACAGGCGTGTAAAATTCAATGCACACTGAAAATTCCGTCATATATGATGCTTTTTTTTTATTTACATCATACGTGATGTAATGTTACAGATTTTTTTCGTTGTGTGTAGATTGAGATTTTCCCAGTGTAAATCAGTGAAACTTTATAAAGGTGTTATTTAATTTTATCAGCCTCATCGTTTTTTTGACAGTACTTTGTTCGGAAATGTTTCCTCTATCAGTGCTGAAAATTTCATTACGATTCGTTTTGTTCCGAAAAAGTTACACGTGATAGAAGCCGCGAGACGAAAATTAATTTTGGAACCCGATGTGGTCTGGTTCAAAAATCACGAAATCTGATTTGAGTAGGCTTCCTGACCAAAAATTTTACAAAGCCACTGGTCGGAGTGATGTCCCCATCAAGTTCAAATTCGTTTTTGTAAATAACTTTGCAGAAAAGTGTTTGATCTGGCAAGATATTTAGAGCTGTGGCCGAAAAACCTCGGTTTTTTGTGAAAACAAGACCATGAACTCCGAAATGTACAAGGAGGAGTGCCTGAAAAATGTTTTTTTTTCCTTTTGTTATATCTCACAAAGAACCAGTAAAGTTTTTGCTAGATTAAGCTATCTGCCACTACAGCGAAGAGGTACTACCCAAGTAACACAGATCAAGCCAATAAGCTTTTTGAGTTTTAACATTGTTTTATGAAGACTTTTCGAGCCCTGAAAGTTTTGATAAAACTTGAATAAAACACTATCTTAAGAGTGTTGTAATAATGTTGCAAAAGTATTGCTAAAGATTTAATAAAGCACATACTTTCCTGTTTTTATTAGAGCTTTGGTACCAGTTCTAATAATGCGCTCAATGCGCTTTTTAAGCTAGCGTTCAAGACAAGTTGTAAAACTGTTTTATTGGAATATTGGATGTAGGCATGATAAACTAAATGACAGATGATTTGACAATCGAGAAGAATGTATACACGCTTAAACTTGTTTAACTCTTTTTGAGATAGCATAACCTGTTTTGAAAGGATTTTCACTCAAAATTGAGAAAAACCTGCTATCAAAATGATATAAAATAACCCAGCTAAATTCATCTGAAAATTAAAAACAAATTTGTTGTATCCGCATTCAAATTTCAAAACAACCGCAAATCGATATTCGCTCAATTCTTAGGGTTCGGATAAAAGCACACTGTGAATGAACGTTTTTTTTTAGAATCGATAAGAATAAATGTATAAGACAATTAGTTTATAAGTATGCCGAATAAAGTACTTGTTTTATTTATCCGCCCCTGTCTCTCAATGCGAAGTTAATCTATAATTACGTCATCCAATCAAGAGTTAACAAAATTCTTTCCGGATCAACCACTCTTGAAAAATTCTAGAAGATTGCAGCCACCGGCTTGTCCTCAGCAAAGACGGAGAAATTGAGCTTCATTACAAGTGAAAATGCTCATTCTACACCCAAAATAATTTAGAAATTTATTATACGTGATTTTTCGCGTAAACTAAGCTTTTGTAGCATCCCATCGATTCTACGTATGCTTTGTGGTAACTACTGTCCTTCCACTTGAATTTCACGTAAAGTCTAGGTGAATGGGCTTGAATCCTTTTTTTTGCAATTTTCTCAAGCATGTTGTAGTATATTCCTATTGGGAAAGGGAATTTTTGTTAGTTAGCTAACTAGATTTTTTTTATGCGGCAGCTGAAGAGGAATTAAGCGTCGGAAGACAAGCTGTACACCACACAGGATGTTCTGCGGGTCCCAAACACGAAAAAATACAAATCCGAGCCTCGGGAGCAAGATGGTAAGTGTGTATTGTTTTCCCTGTCGAAATTTAATTCAATTTAAGCTGTGGTTTTTGTTGTTTATAGCTTCGAAGAAAGCCTCTAGAAACCCATTGGGAAGACGAGGAAGGGCCGCACAGTGGTCCAAAACCCTAAAAGCTGGCAGAAAGTCGATTTTTGAAGCGCTCATAATCATCTGTCCAAATATTTCATCGTGTTCCGGCATTTTCAGGCTACATGAAACCATAAAAATGATAGTCATAAGTTTACCCGTTTAGGAGTTCTCAAAGAAATGCTGAGAAAAGTTTAAATAATTTTTATAAATTTCGCAAAGATTTTCTTACATTGAAAAACAAATAGATATTCAAATCACGAATATATATTGCTTTGCAATTATTTTTATATTTTTGCTTGGCATATTTTACACCTTATCTTATAAATATTTGTGATTTGGAATAATGTTGAAATTTTGAGTATGAAATCTAGTTGCAAAATACGATAAATATTTTAAATTTAAACATAACTCCACTCTAATTTTACGTTGGATAGATTCCCACATTTCTGGACAACAAAATATGGCAAATTGGGCTGCCTTTTTTTGCCATTTTTGGAGAACGGCGTCAAAGAGTTGAACCACTTTTTTCATCAAATTTGACTTCTAAGCCAATAACCTCCCGGTTCACGAACTAGATTGATATTTAATTGGATCCCTAGGTTAATTTTTCTCCAAATTCTATTCATAAAACATCCTTTTCATATTTTGAAGCACTATCTGTATGAATTTCTGTGATATTTTTACAGTTAGGAATAACTTTCAGAAAATAATTAAATAATGGTTTCTGAAATATTCTTCTGATTATTGATCAAATCTAAGAACCTTATTTGCTGTTCAAAATACATGAGAACCAATTGAAACTTCAAAAATTGTTAGAAACTTTTATGGTTTTATTTAATAAATATGAAATATGAAATAAAATCGAACATAAAAATATAAAGTTATATCAAAAAATTAAGAAAATATCAAGCACAAAGTTTGTATTTCTCGTTTAAAATGTAAATTAAGTGTTTGTGTTAAAACAACCATTGATATAATAAATAATCATTTAAGAAAGAAAAAATTTCAAAATGTTAATCAATAGTGGCAAAATTGTTAAATAACTCTCATCTATCATAAATTTTGTATACTGACTCCTTAATTAATGAAAAATTAAAACAAGATCGGCACCAGAGCGTTATCATGTCAATGTTTTGATTTAATTTCATATGTATTGTTATTTTGAGAAAATCAATGAACCTTTCTATAATGTGAGAGATTTTGCAGAAATCTTTTAAAAAAATTTAATACAAGAATTTACTCACTGAGAAATTCAATTTTTTCAAATTTTTACAATAAAATTAAAAAAAAAGTCTAGGAAAATATGAAAATAAAATGTTATTTTTTGTGAAATTATGATTATTCAACAATTTTAAAAAGGTTTCAGAGTAAAAAATGTAGAAAACAGACTTTTTGCCAGCTTTTTTTAGAATTGGACCACTGTGGGTCGTGAGAAGAAGCCTAAGCACCAAAGTTTGCATCCACTGATCCTAACAAGGTAAATTACATATCATTTTAATGATTCTCTTTTTATAATTGTTAAATATTTTCCAATTTTTACAGCATTCTACAAACCAACTCGATGGAAAGGAGTTCCGAAAAAGTGTTTTCAGTTAAATAATGAATTAACTGTAGTGACAGTGTGAAGAATTTTGAAGAAAATATATTTAATTTATGATGGAATTCAATTTGTTTTCATTTCATTGCCAGAAGTAGAAACGAAAAAAATAGAAGAAAGGATCCAAATATCATTTCGGTACAAAACACATTTCAAGTAGCTTTCTTCTTCATAACACGTTGATCGCATTAAAAATTCACGTAAATGGAACGTGAATCCATAGAACAAAATTCCTATTAGGGAAGCGTTTACTTATTTTCTTCGTACAAATTACGTGAAAATCAATTGGATAAAAATTATGTAGTTTTTCACGCAGCAACGACATGCAGATTATTTTGGGTGTATACTTTCGTCAGCCTCAACAAGTTTCAGATGATATAAATAGTTAGGATGAAGACTACTAGCAATGGTTGATCATTGAAAATTACGATTTATTTGAAGCGTAATGTAGTTTTGATTATCGTAAGCAAAATATCCGATGCACGTTTTATCGTTTTATCGCTTCCAATTGCAACAATAACCATTTTAGTTTTATATGTTGCATACTATTAATAATATCGTTACCTAAATCGTTAGCATAGGGGAGAGTGGGGATACTTGATCCCCTTTTCTTATTTTCACCATATCTTTTTGGAAAAATTTAGCAACTCGTCGTCTTTGACATTGTTTCTTCAAGTACAGCTTGTATCTTCAAGTTTCTATGTTCCAAAAATTAGAACGATACTTGAACCCGTTGATGAACTAGAAGCATTTTCGTGGGAGTAAAAAAATTGCGATTTTTCTGAAGTTAGGGGAGACTTGATCCCCTATTGAAGGAGACTTGATCTTTTATTCAGGAAGCCCTAATCCTTGTATAAAAATCAAACAAAACCTCAAGATAGAATGTTAATTGACTATTTTGGTCATGTTTGTTCTTATTTCACAATTTATAGCAGACATATGAAGAAAATTCTATTACTTTGTCTCAACGCTAATAACATTGCATACTTAATGGCGCTATTTTTTTTAATTAAGAAAAAATTAATTATTTTTGCTCTTTTCTTCAGACAATTGTTTGATAAATATTAGTTTTTGAATAAATATAAGTAATTTCGTAATCAGCAATCATAACGATCAATTCAGAAGAAGAATATGCCGTTTGGAAGGGGGATCAATTGTACCCAACTCTAGGGGATCAACTGTACCCATATTCAACATTTTAGAAAACTTTTTCTGAAAAAAGTTGAGAGTTTTCCATTGCTTTAAAAATATGGCATTATGAAGCTCATTTTACGCTCGAACGATTGATACATTGGAACAAATATTTTTTTCTTAATTTTCCCATGTAAGGAACATTTTAAAGTGATTAAAAAAGATCTTCAAGTTAGATTTTGTGAAATTTTTCAAACAAAGTTCAATTACTCAAACAATTATTTTGTTAAAAAAATTAAACTACAAGCATTGTTATTTTGCTCATTTTGGCACATTTTTCTAGAACATTTAATCTTTGTAAGACATTCCAGTTTCGAGATATAGCTGAGGAATCAAGTATCCCCAGGGATCAAGTATCCTCATTCTCCCCTACTGTTTGCAGAAAAGTTCTCCCATACAACTGTTTTAACAGTTTATAACAGTTAAATAACCGTTTTTTCGATTATTACGATTATTTCGGAATTCACGATTCAGGCAATGTATTTCACTATTTCTATAATCGTTTGCTAAACTTATTATTGCGCTTCATCAAATCGTCATTTGTCGATTTAAGTAATCGTTTGGTTATAATCCTCAATTAAACGGGTTATTATTAAGCTTTAAGGCCAGGCTTTTGATTACAGAAAATGGTCTATTTCTAAACAGTCTGAGATTATTTGATATCAATACGTTATTTAAAGTTAATTGACCATCCTCTAATCATAGTCAAAAGGAAACAAAACGAAACGTATCATGAACGCCTTTTGCCTAGCAACAAATCGAAATGATCTCATTTATTGCGACAAATTTATCTTACTCAAAAATGGATGAATCCACCATGAGCCTGTACTCCATTTAGAGAAACGTCAAACGAAGTTGTGATTCAAGGTCTCTTAAAACCATTTTAAAACTGTTTGTTGAAATTGTTTTATTACAACATTTTTCAAACCGGTAAAAAACAATTTGAAAACTGTTTTAAAACTGCCTTAAGATGTTCAATATTAACTTACTATACGCAATGTTAATTGTAAAATTGAATCGAATTTACTGACGCCATCTTGCTGGAAATAATATTATAATACTAAAAACTTGACATTTCTAACAAATTTGACAATGTTTGCGGTACTATTTGTTGTATAGGTAATGAATTTCAATGCAAAACAGAAATTGCATAATTTGAGCAAATTTAAATGTTACTTAAATTATTATTTTTATGTTAAAAAATTTCTTAAAATTGTGTCAACCTTGATTTTCTTTGAGGCGCGCATATTTTTTTATGCTATTTCGTATATATTTCACTAGAAATCTGAGGTTTCAGGAAGTTTTATGCTAAGACATATTAAAAATGAAAATGAAAATATTTTCAAAATAATTAAAATGCAATCATCATCAATCACCAAATGTTTGGGAGAGGAAGTGATAACACGAGAAAAAACGGAACAGAAAGCTCCCACAGTAGAGTATCTACCAAATTTCACAGCTCCCACAGTAAAATTCCTATCAGATTCCTTGACGTAGTTTTAAAGGAGCTCTGGATAGTCTTAAAAGAGCTCTGAAAGGTTTCTTAAGGCTATGTCTATGTGGTCAAATAAAACTATTTTGTTGGATGTTTTATTATAGCGTATAGAATAAGCTTTAAAAACGTTAACCAAATGGTCCCTTTTGGCCATATGTTAGCTTTAAAGGAGTTCTGCTAATAGCGTAGAATGCGCTTTGGCTTATAAAGTAGCTTTAGGAAATAGTCTTAAGCGGACTGTTAAGGTTGGAATAAAACTTAAATTGTTACTTGGGCTACAGTGGTATCGGGCCAACTGGTGGATTTTGTCGAAAAGGACGTCAACCCACCCAACTGCCTCAATTTCGCCCTATCGAAAAATTTTGAGCAATTGTTAATCAGAAGATGAAGAAGAATGGTAGGACGACTCAGGATGCAACAGAGATGAAGAGATTGTGGAACAAAATGGCCACTGAGCAGTGAATAGGGTCTCCAAACTAAGATGAGTGGTTCTCGACGAAAAGTACGAAATTTCATCAAAACAACATCGGAATAATTTTTTTATTATTTTTCCTTAAAAGTGCAGTAAAAGCATTACAATTTGAGTACAAAACATTTTTATTTCGTTAACATAGCTCCGAGATAGACCCTTTTTAATGCGTCCAGATTTGTAGTGATCCATGCATTATTCTGAAGCGATAGAATTGGAAAGGGGTTGAGTCCACCACAAATGATTCGATTTCTAAGATAAATACTCTTGTAGATTTGCACAGGTAAGCTTCTTCTTAAAATACGGAAAAAATAGGCTTATCAGGTAGTCCGGCAAAGCTCTGGTTAAACTTTCATTAGGATTCTACTAAAAAGTATCGGGTAATTAATGCCAAACTAGACGCCGCATCAACTGAAACTAATAATGAACCCCCGTTTTTCCACTCTCGCATGCCTAGGAGCGCTTTAAAATTGATTTAACACCCGAATAATTGCGGGTATCCACTCCACTCCAGACACACGAAAACCAATGACATCGTCTCGGCCGCCATGCCAAAGTGCGAACATGGCAATTATCAAAGTTTCAACAAAATTCTACTGCTCTGCTCCTTCCCTGACAGGGAATACTGCTGCGGTCCGTTGGGCTTTTCGTTTCGCCAAACTAGCCACAGGGCGTCTTTACCGAGTGAGTGGACACATTTTTCGCCGGAAATTTAATGCTTCTTTTCTCCTTCGTTTTTTTAAAACTAAAAACCGCCTACGAAGCTTCAGTATTTTTTTTTTTTTTTTCATTAGTCCACTTCAATTTTCTCGGCTCTATCTTTTGCGAGTGACTTTCTCTTCCGGTTTCAGTTTCTTTGCTCATTAGCAGTGTGTTTTGTTTCCGCATAGTCGGGTTCTTTTCCTTTTTTGCCTGGGAAGGAAAACAAACGGGAGCGATGAGGTTGCCAAAAGGGGTTAGTTCTCAGCCACCAAGCACATTGCACATGCTGATGAGGCCAGCAGCATTGGTTTTTACTGTTTAATTAAACTCTTTCCTTATATATTTATTTTGCGAGCTCATAATTAACGTATCTTTTGTTCCGGGTTGAAGTGAAGACTTTCCCTGTGAATGGCACTTCTGGATGTGGGAAAAGAATCTACGAGAGCTTGGAGATCATTCAAAGAATATTTAAGTTCTTTATTTTTAAAATATACTTTCGTCTCAAGAGCTGAAAACAGTTAAACTCACCCTAATCCTTTTTTTTTTTTAAATGTCGTAATATATGTAATTATTTTTAAATTGAAAGTTCTACGAACAGTGTGAACTGGTCTAAAATTGTTTTAAATTGGACAAAAATGCCCAAAAACATTTAAATTGTGTAATGATGTCAAAAAACTACAGTTCAATCATAAATTATTGAAAATTTTCGGAATTTCCAAAATACTGTAGAATTATTCAAATATATCATTCTTGAACTGACATGTACTAGATTCTCTGAAATTGACCCAACTTCTCATAAACTCCCATAAATTGTGAAAAAGTTTCTAGTATTATCAACAGCTGTTCAAAATTGTCGAAAAAATGTGGAACAATGTTCCAAATTGTTTGATCGTCTTCCAAATGGATCAAAAGTTTAAATTGTTTTGAACTATCGGAACTCATCCGACATTTTGTTCATTTTTTTTATCAATCTTTGACCCAAAATTAAACGAAAATCCAAATCGGTTGTTAATAAAAACTATAAATATAAAAAAATCAACTGCTTCAAAGGTTTCCAAAGTCGAAATTGTTTAAAACAAAAGTCAAAAGTATCAAAAGCCTTCAAAATTATTCCAAATTTGAATTTTTCCAAGTAACCTAAAATTGTACAAAGGAATTAAATTGTCGTGACTGTCGAAAAATGGAAAAAAAAATCCAAATGTTGCAAAATCCATTTCAGATTTCAAATTTTTATGTTTCAAACATTTGGCAAAAACTGACCTGAAAATTCGAATTTTCTCGAAATATTTAGAAATTATCCGAAAAATACGATAGTTTAAAGTTACTAATATTGTTAAATATCGATCAAAAAATAAACACGATGGTTCAAAACGTCAAAAAAGGCTCCAAAAATATCTTGAGGTTTTATAATTATGGAAATTATTAAAAATCTTCCGAAACTATCAGATTGGTCAAAATTTCAAAAATATGTACAAATACGTTGAGGTATAATCATAGTTTTTATGAAAAACTTAAATAACTTTTCTGTACCAACCAAACTGTAGCTGCGAATTTATAAAAATAAGGTTAATACTTTAGCAATTTTATGAAAATTTCCTCAATATAATCAAAATTGTCAAATAATATTTAACGGCAAATATCGCCAAAAATAATCAGAGTTGCATAGAACTAGCTCAACTTAACAGAAAGCAGCCTTGAAACTTATATCTTCGAAGTATTTTATTTTAAATTTTCAAATGTTATTAGAAAATAATGAAAATTATTTTTGATATTCCAAGATTAATCAAAATTTATCTAAAATAATAAAAACAACAATCCTGCTGTTGATTTTATTTTTTCGTAGTCGCATAAACTTTTTTATTTACTTCTTAAGGTATTCTTAGATAAGGGTAAATCAAAATTTACCAAACAGTACAGAGTTGTTCGAAACTGTTAATATTTTCACAAATATATTTAAAAGACGGAATACGTAAAATATTTTCAAAAACTTCATGAAATGCAAAAAAAAGTCCAAAGAATAGTAATAAAATCCTAAAATTTTCCCAAAACTGTGAATATTTGTCCACAACTGAAAAATGACGTACACAAATGTAAAAACTGTACAAAAGTGCCAAAATTATGCTGAAAATGTTTCGAAATATTGGAAAATGTCTGAAAGTGGAAGAAACAAAATTTCACAAAACGGTTTTAAATTGATCAAAACAAAAAAAATTAGCAAAAAAAAAATCTTAACTGTCCAAAAATTAAAAAAAAACTCTTCAATAGCTAAAAATTGTAAGAAATTTGACAAAAAGTGTTTAAAATTTCCCAAAATATTCTCAGCGAATATGAAAATGAAAAATTGTGCATGATTTGTTAATCTTTCCGAAAGATTTCAAATCTGTTCATAAAATTTCAATTGACATAAATTGTCAAGGCGTCTTAGAATTTCAAAAGTTATCTCAAAAGACAACTTTTTGAAATTAGAAGAAAAAGATAGTCTTTTCAAAAACTCTTCAACACGGTAAAAACAGACTTAATTGACTAAATTGAAAAAATTAGCAAAATTGACAAAATTGGCAAAATTGACAAAATTTGCAAAATTGGCAAAATTGTCAAAATTGTCAAAATTGTCAAAATTGTCAAAATTGTCAAAATTGTCAAAATTGTCAAAATTGTCAAAATTGTCAAAATTGTCAAAATTGTCAAAATTGTCAAAATTGTCAAAATTGTCAAAATTGTCAAAATTGTCAAAATTGTCAAAATTGTCAAAATTGTCAAAATTGTCAAAATTGTCAAAATTGTCAAAATTGTCAAAATTGTCAAAATTGTCAAAATTGTCAAAATTGTCAAAATTGTCAAAATTGTCAAAATTGTCAAAATTGTCAAAATTGTCAAAATTGTCAAAATTGTCAAAATTGTCAAAATTGTCAAAATTGTCAAAATTGTCAAAATTGTCAAAATTGTCAAAATTGTCAAAATTGTCAAAATTGTCAAAATTTTCAAAATTGTCAAAATTGTCAAAATTGTCAAAATTGTCAAAATTGTCAAAATTGTCAAAATTGTCAAAATTGTCAAAATTTTCAAAATTGTCAAAATTGTCAAAATTGTCAAAATTGTCAAAATTGTCAAAATTGTCAAAATTGTCAAAATTGTCAAAATTGTCAAAATTGTCAAAATTGTCAAAATTGTCAAAATTGTCAAAATTGTCAAAATTGTCAAAATTGTCAAAATTGTCAAAATTGTCAAAATTGTCAAAATTGTCAAAATTGTCAAAATTGTCAAAATTGTCAAAATTGTCAAAATTGTCAAAATTGTCAAAATTGTCAAAATTGTCAAAATTGTCAAAATTGTCAAAATTGTCAAAATTGTCAAAATTGTCAAAATTGTCAAAATTGTCAAAATTGTCAAAATTGTCAAAATTGTCAAAATTGTCAAAATTGTCAAAATTGTCAAAATTGTCAAAATTGTCAAAATTGTCAAAATTGTCAAAATTGTCAAAATTGTCAAAATTGTCAAAATTGTCAAAATTGTCAAAATTGTCAAAATTGTCAAAATTGTCAAAATTGTCAAAATTGTCAAAATTGTCAAAATTGTCAAAATTGTCAAAATTGTCAAAATTGTCAAAATTGTCAAAATTGTCAAAATTGTCAAAATTGTCAAAATTGTCAAAATTGTCAAAATTGTCAAAATTGTCAAAATTGTCAAAATTGTCAAAATTGTCAAAATTGTCAAAATTGTCAAAATTGTCAAAATTGTCGAAATTGTCAAAATTGTCAAAATTGTCAAAATTGTCAAAATTGACAAAATTGTCAAAATTGTCAAAATCGTCAAAATTGTCAAAATTGTGAAAATTGTGAAAATTGACAAAATTGTCAAAATTGTCAAAATTGTCAAAATTGTCAAAATTGTCAAAATTGTCAAAATTGTCAAAATTGTCAAAATTGTCAAAATTGTCAAAATTGTCAAAATTGTCAAAATTGTCAAAATTGTCAAAATTGTCAAAATTGTCAAAATTGTCAAAATTGACAAAATTGTCAAAATTGTCAAAATTGTCAAAATTGTCAAAATTGTGAAAATTGACAAAATTGTCAAAATTGTCAAAATTGTCAAAATTGTCAAAATTGTCAAAATTGTCAAAATTGTCAAAATTGTCAAAATTGTCAAAATTGTCAAAATTGTCAAAAGTGTCAAAAGTGTCAAAATTGTCAAAATTGTCAAAATTGTCAAAATTGTCAAAATTGTCAAAATTGTCAAAATTGTCAAAATTGTCAAAATTGTCAAAATTGTCAAAATTGTCAAAATTGTCAAAATTGTCAAAATTGTCAAAATTGTCAAAATTGTCAAAATTGTCAAAATTGTCAAAATTGTCAAAAATGTGAAAATTGTCAAAATTGTCAAAATTGTCAAAATTGTCAAAATTGTCAAAATTGTCAAAATTGTCAAAATTGTCAAAATTGTCAAAATTGTCAAAATTGTCAAAATTGTCAAAATTGTCAAAATTGTCAAAATTGTCAAAATTGTCAAAATTGTCAAAATTGTCAAAATTGTCAAAATTGTCAAAATTGTCAAAATTGTCAAAATTTTCAAAATTTTCAAAATTGTCAAAATTGTCAAAATTGTCAAAATTGTCAAAACTGTCAAAATTGTCAAAATTGTCAAAATTGTCAAAATTGTCAAAATTGTCAAAATTGTCAAAATTGTCAAAAATGTCAAAATTGTCAAAATTGTCAAAATTGTCAAAATTGTCAAAATTGTCAAAATTGTCAAAATTGTCAAAATTGTCAAAATTGTCAAAATTGTCAAAATTGTCAAAATTGTCAAAATTGTCAAAATTGTCAAAATTTTCAAAATTGTCAAAATTTTGGGAATTTTTCAAAATTTCAAAATGTTTATGCTTCAACAAAAAAAAATTATCGAAAGAGCACAAAGAATGTATTTAATCGAATCGGAATATTATTTGGGAAATTTTGGGTATTGAGTTTTAATAGAAATTTCCAATTCCGATTGCTATCTAGATGCTTTCTTTGGCAACAGAAAACAACAATTACTGTAACACATTCAGTTAAGGAAATTATTGGTTCCAATTCACATTCTCATTCAGCGACCAGGCCATAAAGCGCAACAGATTCCGATATCTTCGACGCCATCTCAACTTCCTGCCTCCTTCAACGCTCCTTCATTCACCATCAAACGTTAATTTGTAACAATAACGTCTTGTGGACTGCGGAACCTTTCTTATTCAGCTAGCAGCGAAGAAATCTTCCAAGCCTTCGCAAGACGAGTCAATGGAGAGGAATCACGAAGCCGAGAGTTTCCAAGAAGCAGCGACGGAAGTTGATGATATCGGAAATGGGTCGTATCTTTCTGACTTCATACGCTCCCTGAGGGAGGCAACAGGATACTCGTGAATGAAGGTATGCATGCATGAATACCAAAGTAAAGTTGGTACGATAATGACGTGCCGATAGAGCGCCGCGTAACCACAATGAATGTGCTGGTACAAACGGATACACCCGAATGGATACAATGTTTTTGTTCTTTGAAATCGAGATTACCAGACATGGATAGGTGGCCGCTTCCGTGAACAAATCTTTCGGGATTATTCAATGAGCACAGGTTGATGAGAGATATTGTTTTGTGCAAAACGCAAATCGGTACAAGGTATAGCGGATGTAGCCCTCCAGGGCTATCGGGTTGTAATTAATGCGCTATAATTGCATTCATCGAGCATCAAAGTGTTCAATAGATTATTTATTACATGAGGATCCTCAAGGATTTTTGGTGAATACAAAGTTTACACATTAATTTATAATTCTACTGAAGGAAAAGAGAAATAATTAGTTATTTGATTTTGAAGCTTAAATGTGTTGCACAAAAAAGAATGTTACAATAAAAATTGGTCATCTAAACCAACCCGCATTTTTTTTTCTATTATCGTGCAAAAAAATCATGTTAGCCTCAAATTCAACAGATAAGCGTGTCAGAAACATAAAAAGTGCCGAAAGTCTTGAGCGAGTACAAAAAATAAGTTGTAGATTGAAACTAAATGTAGCCCAACAATTTATCACGGTCGCCATGGATGAAAAAAAAACAACACAGGTTCTTAGTAAATTTCTGTATTGCACTTCCTTTTGCTGTTTTAAAATTCTATGAATCAAGATTCCTTATCTCCTGTCTGGTATTTACAGAAACAGTTCTTCATATAAATACCTTTACATTACAAGCAAACAAACTGCAGGGCTTCGAAAGTAGTAAAGCCAAACGAAAGCACCTGCAGCTGTCATTCCGTTTCATCTCATCAGCTATCTTACCAAAGACTGTAGTAGACACGTGGGAGTAAAAGTGGATACACACTCTCTCCGGAATGACCGTTTTCTGTTTACAAAAGGTGTGCGTTATTTGCTACCTGCAGTACTTATTGCCAGTTGTACTTAGTAAGTGCCGCCATACATCCCGAGTACACATTTGCATACATGAGCAGTTCATTGAAGATCAGGCGACTGAAAAGGGTCCACTTAGCTCAGTCAGCACCCGAATAGCAGCGAGAAGAGGACAACCCCTCATTCAAACGGGATGTAGAGGTACTTTCTATAGATTGAGCATGGTCAAATTCAATTTGAAACACATCTGGATCCAGGTCCTCGCAAAAGAGCTTCAGCAGCTTTCGGGGTTTCTTTTGATCCTTTCTCCCATCAGATGGACGAAAAGAGCATTTGAAGTGTTTCTGATTTCTATGGAAATCTGCTCGTGTGCTCATGCCCGCAGGTGAAGCAATTTTATTTTCTGAATAAAATCAATTCAAAAGGGATTGAGAAGGAGGATGCGATCTGTAGTGAATAAATGTTATCGGTTGAATGCCCTTGGAAATGCTCGTGAAAAATATTTCATTTGAAAAGTAATTCATAATTTTGATGAAAATTAACTTCTAAGGTTTGCTTTTCCATTTCATCTGCCGAGCAAGGACGCACGTTTATTTTTTGACATTAAATTAATTGAA